>NW_006238972.1:1876998-1905407 GCF_000226075.1 Solanum tuberosum | reverse complement strand
ATGACACTTTAAACATATAAGGGGTAACGACCCAAGTAAACAGCTCATCAACATGCATACAACATCAATACAAATGCATAAATATAGGAGGAAACATCAACTCCACATAGAAAGTCCCACACAACTTCATGCAATTCAAGAAAGTAGGCACAACATCTACTAACTCCTTATGCATCATCTTTACCTTTTCTCATTTCTCATTTCATTTCATTGGAGGTACTTCCTTCTCCAAATCATCTCATGCTCATCATAACATCAAAGGACACAATATGCAATTTTCTCATTAAAGCACATCATGCAACCTTCTCCAAAACTCAAGTAAGCATGCTCACATTATCACCTCATAAAGCAAATAGACAACTTATGCTAAATGCTCATTATGCAACTTTCTCATAGAAGCACTTTAGGCAACCTCATCGAAACACTTTTAAACATGCTCATAAGTCAACTCATGCAACATTTAGGCAAATCATTATATATGCACATCAACATGAGGAACATAAATTTATGAAAACTCATTTTCTCATTTAACAAGAATTCATTTAAAACATGCATGACATAAGGAGACCATGGAAAACTCTTTTTCACATAAGACTCCACAACATGAACCAAGCTTCTAGGAACTCTTTGTTTTAGGCTTGAGTAAGCACATATAGAAGTAGGTAAGGATATCAACACTTCTCAACAACTTCACTACTCAACATACCATCGATCTTACCAAAATCATTTTTACCCAACTCTTTAATTCACTAAACCTCTTGTAATGAAAACATCCTTCAAGCCTAATTCATAAACATCAACCACACTTGAAGACCTTATCATCTAACCACATTATTCACCCACTTAGGAGAAACTCTTACTAGTTCTTTCAAATTCACCTCCTTCCATCCTAAGGTCGGATCAAAACAACACTAGGCTTTTATACTCATTACACCTAGCATTTCTAAATCACCACACATTTCACAAATTCCTTCAACACATCACAAAACTTCCTCATGACTAAGCCGGATACTACCAACAACACGCATAACCAAAGGAATCCCATTCATACTAAAGTCATCACCACAATCTTTCACCTCACACCTACTAAGTCACCAAGTCATAGTTGGCGTCACAACCAACATTCTCTCACCCTCAACCCTTGCAACATTAAAACTTCCTCAAAGGTTACACTCAAATGACCATCACCTACGGAACAAGGGAAGACATTATAGAGAGAACTCCATGGCACGACTAAAAGAATGAAGAAGTGAAACTTTCTTAGCACCCAATAGCCTCCTATTCATAATGTGGCGCGCTTCACATTATGAACAAGACTCTACTAGATGTGGTTTTGAGACAACCTAAGACCATCCCGGAAACTTATGCTCTGATACCAAGTTTGTCACGACCCGGGAGCACCCCCTAGTCGTAACCGGCGTACTCGACCTCGAAGAGGTCTAATACAAGCCTCTTAGCATTCATTCATCGCATAGACACTAAAACCATAAGGAATTAAAAACTTTCTTTACAAGGAAGACATTTAATTAAAAATAGCAAGCGGAAGACTTTCTAGACTTTATACATGATGTCTCATAACCATCTAATACTTTAGAGTACAAAATTCGGGACTAATCCCGTACACAACTCAAACAATACAAAAAAGACATAAAAGAACATATTGGGTATTGTCCTCGAATCTATGAGGACTCACCAAGTCTTCATCTTCAACACTTAGAAACCTATCAAATAGCCATGACATGTCATCATCTCCAAATCCCTACACTTTAGTCCAAAAAGGGAAAGAAAGGGGTTAGCACAATTAAGTACTAAGTATGGAAGCCATGCAAAAACATGCTAAAAGGGACGTTTATTGGAGAAACATGCTTTTATGCCATTTGGTAAAACTTCATGAAAAAAAATACAAGTAAGCCTTTTCATCATTTCTTGACCTCTATCTCAAGTTACCCAAAGCCACACTTAAGTGAAACATGAAGTGACCGCCCATACAATCTCTTCATATACACCTAAGTATTCCTAAGGGTTACCATAGATAAGGAAATTTACCATTACAATATAACATACTAAGTCAATGTTCACATATAAAACCATAGCCAACCGTATACATACTCAACATATATTCATATACAACCCATGCTTAACTTTAAAGGAACACATGCCATTTCATTACCATAGGACCTCTACCTAATATAACCTTAAGACACACTTGAGTAAGACAAGAAGTGACCGCCCATACAACCTCTTCAAGCACACTTAAGTGTTCCTCAAGATTACCTTAGATAATGGCATTTCCTTTACAACATAACATCAATAGACCAACATTCTTTAAGAAACCATTTTTGGAGACATTCAAGCACATAAGGGGACTTTCACATAATAGTCGTTAGACTTAGGGAACTCACTTTAGTATCTTCAAAGCCTACTCGTGCCATGTGTAGATAGCATCCCATACTACTACCTACACGTTGTAGAACCTATCCAATAACTAGAGTGCACATCCCACATGATGGGAATAGGCATAACCGACATAGACCATACTAGCTAGGTATGGAATCCGGAGTCTATCCTACTCCGTGGAGGTTGTTCTTCTTGCCAAAGGTAGAACTAGTAAGCAACCCATGTAGGCACATGGTTTAGGGGATGTCCAAGGAAGTTCATTGTGCCTAATCTCATACTCAACTAGGCCACCTTCCTAACCACATCCACTCGGTGCTAGCCTTGTTTCCCATAGAGTATTCAATCACATATGTACTTAGAGAAGGTTCCTTTTCTAGTTCAACCAACTCATAGTACCTCTTCCCAAGAAAGGCCCCATTTCTTAGTCATGGCCAATCAAGGTTCATAAGGATAGCTCATTAAATCCCCCTGGAAGGGTGCCTTAGGCCTACCGATTCTTCATTAAAGGGTGCCTTAAGCCTACCGGTCCAAGGTTCATCATTTCACACATGAGAAGGGCTACCACCATTAGGTCTACCGATTTCATGGTTTTACATTTACTTAGGAAAGCTAGACTTATGAAAGGGCACCATTTCTTAGTTTTGCCCATTTCACACATTCATGCATTCAAGACTTTAAGTAACAAGGAGGGACACTTTAGTCTACCAACCAAGTCACAACATTTTCATTTAAGGATACTTCATAATCCAACATCATTTCATATATACATCATGAGAAATCATACTTTAACTCACAATGCTATCCACTTTACATAGGATCATCACAAGATCACATAAACTCATTCACATCATACCTTCACATATAGCTTCACATAAAACTTATTCACATCATTCCTTCACATATAGCTTCACATAAAACTTTACATATAGCTTCATATAGGACTTTACATATAGCCTCATTCATATATAATAATATAACAATATAATAACACTCATATAATGCCCTTCATGGCCTCAATTCACAATAATACAATATTCCAACATTATGCAACAACTTCCCCAATGCCTTCATGGCTACAATTCACAATAATACCACACAAGAACAAGATATAACACTTCCACCAAAGGTAGATTCAACCTACCAACAACAATTAATTCAATAAAGAGAGTTCAAGCTTTCTTACCATAATTCAAAGCCATAGCCAAAATCACCAAAAATCCAAGCAATCACCAATACTTCACTCATAAGGCTTACCACCCTTAATTCACCCATTATCAACAATTAATCATGAATAAAAATTAAACAACACAAGAGATATCAATACAATTCACTTTACACATAATTCCATCAACTTTGAATTTATAGAAATAGACCCACTTCATAAACACATTTTGGGGTTTTGTAGAATACAAGGATTCATGGAGTTTTTCATCTTAAAACATCAAATAAACATCAATAATATCATAACTTATCATTTGAAATCATTTCATGCAAGAACCCATGAGTTTGAGTAGAAATTAGGCTTTTTCACAAACTTTGGAAAAGTTGAAAACCATTTGAAATTGGCTCTAGGGTGATAGCTTGCCCTAGATAAAGAACTCCCATACCTTTACTAAGATTCCCCAAGAAATTTGATGAAGAAAACGTCTTCAAACCAAGCCCTAGCTCCAAGTTCTTCTTCTTCTTCACTCTCAAGAACCCTAACTCTTACTCTTTTAAAATGGAACAAAAATGATCCACAAACAGCCTAACACAACAATATAACCTCAAAAGAAAAGATTTGTGAAAAGACCAAAATGCCCTTAAATTTTCCGGACGGATTCCCTGCCAACTGCCCAACTTTCAACGAGCATAACTCGCTCATACGAACTCGGAATTGAGCAAACTCAGTGGCGTTGGAAAGATCGTTCCAAGGGCTTTCCAAACATAACTGGAACTACTCCTGGATCATCCTGAGCTAGGATTTATGACTGCTCAAAGTTGGCCAAAAACTCACTGATTTCCACACTTGGCCGAATTTCCAGATTCTGAATTTCTTTCCAAAAAAATGACTACTTCCAATTTCAAGCTTCTTCATATTCATTTTAAATTGTTGGATGTTACAAATACCACAATTTACACAATAGTCATAGGATCTTCACTTTCTAAGTGAATCATAAGTTCTACACAATTTTCACCAACATGTACAAACCCTCATAATTTACCCTTCAAGGATCATGAATCATGTCTCACAATCCCACCTAGAAATACTACCATTGGCATGAATAACAACATGATTTCAATAACTAAAATACCATAGACACAATTCATGGTATACATCTTGCATCAATACACCCATCACAATTCATGAAATTGGGTCATGGGGGAATTCATGGGTTCATGGGGAAATTTATCATAAAATCACCATAAAACAACAATTCCATCACAATATAAGACAATTAACTTATTGAAATAATTTTTAGGAAGAACCCATGACATAGATTGAAAACCCTAGATTTTAAAGAATCTACTAATTTGAAATAGAGAGTTTTAGGGCTTCATGGAAGAAAGATTTACATGAATCAAGACCCCCATACCTTGATTGGAGATTCACCTACGAATTAGAGTTGAGAAGATGAGTTCTTGAGCCCTAATCTTCAAGTTCTTGTTCTTCTTCAATGGAGGATTTTTAGTGAGAGAAATATTGTGAGGCAGAGGATTTTGGGGAATTATTTGGGTGTTGTGAATTAATGACTTCAATTGGGTGAATTTGACTTAAAATCTACTTATATAATACCCCTAAAAATACCCAAAACAACCCCACTTTAATTGAACTAAAAAGGAAATGACTTACCTAACCTTCATTAATTGAACCCATCTAGGGGTCACGAGCCACCTTCACGAGCCGTGGTGAGGACCACGACTCATGGTCCTGCTTGTGAAGGTGAGGCAGTAGCTAGGATTTTGGTGCATGAAGTTCACACATCCAAGGCATTTCCATGAGCCCCCTTCACGAGCCGTGGTGAGGACCACGATCCGTGGTCCCACTCGTGAAGGGTGAGGCAGTAGCTAGGCTACTTTGTGCCACAAGCCACATGCCTAAGTCATCTTCACGAAGGGCTCCACGAGCCATGGTCCCTTCTGTGAAGTTGAGACAGTAGCTAGGACTTTTGGAAGCCAATTTTCCATTGCCAAGGAAGGTTCACGAGCCACCTTCACGAGCCGTGGTGTGGACCACGAACCGTGGTCCCACTCATGAAGGTGTGGTAGTATCTCCAAGCTATGGGCAACCTTGGCCTTTGGCTTTGGCTTGGCCCCTTTGTCTTGGCACTTTACCCCCTGGCCTTGACTCTTATAACCCTCGTACTTGATGTTCACCCTCATGTTTAGGCTCTAGTTTACCCTATCATTTTCCGGAGTGTTACAATCGAGTTTCAATATTTCTATTAAGATCCCTGATTTGAGTCGTTCATGTCCATAATTCCGCATAAACCCTATGAATTAAGTTATAAATCTTGAGAAGCTTTTTAAAGCCAAAACTTAAGTTTTAAACAGAGTTTTTGAGGAAGTAAAGATGAGTTTTGAGAAAGATTTTCTAAAACATGATTAGTATGACAATCGAGTATGCCATCAATGTTTAAGAAGTATGGTATCTAGTTATGCCATCAATGTTTATGCAATATGACTTCTCGAGTCATCAATGGTCATATCATATTTTGATTTTGATTTTGATATATTTTTTAGAAAGAGTTTTCAAGTATGAATTGAGTAACAGTATAAGAGAACTAAGTATTCCCAAGGTTATCAATTTACATTGATAAAAGAGAAACTTTTATTTCTAAATGAGTTATGAGTTCAAAGATATTTCAAGAGAAGTTAACTCTTTTAAGAGGATAGTTTGAGCAAGTATCTTAAACCAGAGGAAGAGTATGTTTTTAAACATTGAGCATGAGTATATATTATTGGGAGTAGTATTGAGTACCCATATGGGGGAGAGTTTAGATAACACACAACCCCCATTAACTGCCAACATAGGTACATGATCATAATTTTTAGATGAATACTAAGTGCTTTCCGGCATAGCTTAGTGGATCCACTTAGTTGAGGTGTTCTATAGCCCGGCAAGGTATAGGACAGTTATGGCAGCGCAGGGGAGATGATGTATCATCATGTAGCTCATACTGATGGTTGTCGGTTAGAGAATCTCCAAATAGAGTTAAAAGTGTATCTTTATTATATCACATAATATGTTGAGTTCAGAGATGAGTAAGTATTTTTGTAAAGTTTTAATGATTTAATTTCTTTAATTCTTTAAATTCATTTGAGTATATATCTATATCTATTGCAGTCGTTTCATTCAGTTATTTGTTATTCAGCTATATGACATACTCATACATTCAATATACTGATGTCATTCGACATGCATCTTTTAATGATGCAGATACAGGTTCTTAGGATCCTCAATAAGAGTTTGTTGAGATTACTTCATCCTCTCGTCAAATTTCGAGTGACATCTCCTTGCTTCCGGAGGACTCCAGTTTTATGGGTTGTTAGTATTAGTAGAATTTTAAGTAATTGTGGGTCATGTCCCGACACTCGTCTATATATAGTAGAGGCTTCATCGATAGACAATTTTTGAGAGTCTTTTAGTTTTAGATATTTTATTTAAACTTATGTTTCATACTCAGTACATTAAGCAAAGTTTTGAGATTCAGTAAACTGTTTTCAAACGTTTCTTTCAATTTGATGTTTATGTATGCTTGAGTTAGTCTTCCACTTGTAGTCAGCCAGGATGAGGGTTCGCGTGAGGGCCAACAATGGTTCTAGAGTGCTGGCCACGTCCAGGGTATAGGCTCGAATCATGACAGAGACCTACCTACAGCTCGTGCATTGAATGAGGAATCGTCCTGGTGAACCATATAAAAGTACTGGGACATGACATTTTTGTAAAAATATAAACTCACCAACCATTCCACCACCTACATGTTGTGGGTGGTGTCGTCTGTGCTGGCACCACGCCTGTGAATAAACTGAAATTTTTCATATCCTTTGACCCAAGGTGTTACAAATCTTGATAGCTTTTGTTGATACCTCCTTGCTTCCAAAGGACTCCATTTTTATATTATGTTTAGTAGTATTTGAGATGTTGTGGTTCTTGTCCTGGCACCTATCTTGAACAACATAGGCTTCATAGAAAGGCAGAATTAGATGTTTTTCCATGTTTTTCTCTAGATGATTTTATTGGAACTTATTCATGTTAAGTATTTCAAGATAGTGTTTCGAAGCTTTTACTTAGATGATTTAAATGCTCATCTATTTAGGGCTTCCACGTATCATATTGAGTCTCATATCTATATTTAGCCAGGCCAAACAATAATGGTTCTCGAGTTTTGTCTACATTCATGGTGTAGGCTTGGGGCGTGAGGAACTTGGTATTAGAGCACGTAGTATAAGAGTCCAAGGGTGTCTATGAAACTTTATCAGTAGGATATTATTTATGATTGTGAGGGCCCTACTTCTATAAATAAGGGACTCAGACATTTAAGAAATGTTTTCTTTCTTTCATACTCTAGATAGTGCAATAAAGTTGTCCCCTAAGAAACTTATGCGGATTCGTGTGTTGCTCTAGTTCTTCCGACTATGCCTCATCTTCGAGGTACTGGAAATAGTAAATTTCTTATTCCTATAAATATGACCTTTCATATAAAGTCTTCAGAAAGTCAAGACTACAAAAGGGCTTGAGAGAAGCTCATTAGTGTGCTTAATTGTATTGATTCGAAAGAATGCATCCTTATCCATATGAATTGTGCATTCAAGATAAAATCAAGATGAGCTTTGAGATTTTCTTCTTTAAACCTTGTTTCAAGTAATAACCTTTAAGAGGGAAGTATGTTTTAGAATGCTTGGGTAGTATTGTGTAAAGAAAGATAGGGTGATTTGTGATATTATGACCCAGTAGTAGTAGAAGTGCCCAGAGTTAGTAGTATGCATTTGGAAATGTAATACATTAAGAGGTTGGGATACTTATTGAGTAAAGTGTGTAGTTGCAGTCATACACCCAGTAAATTATTGGTGAAGAGTTTTCACTTATGTGTTGAATAAGGAATAATAATTTGGTATGGCTTTCATGATATAAGGTAAAGGAATAATTACTGGTTAGGATGAGTTAGAGTATACTCTAAACAAAAAGGATTTTATTTCGATGTGTGATTGGTTAGTGGAGACCAAGTATAGGTCTTGAGTAGAAGACCGGAGTATTCATGATGTGAAAGATCTAAGCTAGACTTATGAATTTTGAAGGTAGATCCCCATGGTATTCAGGGGGTGATAGAAATAATAAGGCAAATGTATAGTGAGTAGGTAAATAGTACTTAGGTTGTGAAAAGGAATGTGACGGTAACTTGTAAATAGGTAGAATGAAAGATAAATATTAACTATTTTTCATGAGGTCTTTATGCATGAGTGTTTAATAATTATACCTTGTAGTCATAAGTTACTTTAGTAGTTAGGAATTATATTGATAGTTGTTTTTTCAACTAGACACTAAGCTTGAATTTGAGATGAGAGTCATGATAAAAAGGATGGCAAAGTGAGGATGATAATGTTAGTTTTGAGGTCTTATCTAGTAGGTTTGACATAAAGTAGGTGAAGGTGTTACTTTGAAATAAATGTGAGTGGTACAAGTGTCGTATTATGACCCTTGGATAAGGGCAATGAAGTGTGAATTTGTCACGACCCAAAGTACACCCTAGACATGACATGGTGTATAATACCCTGTGAGGCCCTACACAAGCCACTTGACATACATAAAACATAATGTAATAGACAAAAAGTAGAATTTACGTACAAAGTTTCATATCATAGAAGAGTTTGACATAAAATCATAAGTCTAATCATAGTATAGAAAGTCTAATCTAGTACATCAAAATAGTGGTTGGGGTGTGTCTCACACACCACGTACAAAGTCTGAAAACTAAAAACATAAGGAATGCACAGTAAAGGTGACACAGTCCTTGGAACATGAGGATTCACCAAGTTTTCACAACCGATAAATCAACTAACCTTGAACGGAAGGAGGAGAAGTGTTGGACCCTACATTATCAAACAATGTAGGGACAAGTATGCATTAGTACATGAAATGTACTAAGTATGGAGAAATGCATGAAACATGAAACATGAAACATAAACATATGAGAATGTTAGAACACAATATGCATGACCAAGCTAAATCATTGTAAAATCCTTTACAAGAATCATAAGTCATAAACATGGTCAATGCGTCTTAAAACATAATGCAAGCTTCATCAAACCTTTGAAGTAAATTGGTTGTGGGATGTATACAATTAACCAACATAGACCACCAGACCTATAATGTGGAATCGAGTGTCTTGATCCTACAACCAAAAAGAAATATACTACTTGCCAAGGTAAGGACCATAAACTTATAACTTAGGTGGATCCATTAGCTACGTGTTTCTAAAACAAATCCTATGGGGGCACGTATTTAAGGACAAAGACAATTCTATTAGACACCCGACCTCTACTAACAGGAGAGTCTCCATATCAACGTCCTCTCGGTGCTAAGTAAAATCTTAATTGAATTAGTCATAAATATATTCAAATCTTCATACTTGGAAAAACTCAATTAAGTTACTAATACAATCTTAAATCATCATAGATCATCTCCTTGAATAATGAATCATGCATGTGTGAGAAAGTATTTCACCAAATAATGATTTATTAATATGTGAGAAAATCTTTCACAATTTCATTGATGCTTATCTTAAAAGAAACCTTTAGATCATAAACATCTTTGTGTTTATAAAACATGCATAACTTCCATAAATCATATTCATAGCTTCTTAACTTCATATTTTCAAAATTCATAGTTAAAATCATGAATAACGCATGAGCCATATGAAATCAATTGAAAAGTAAGTAACTGAATCAAAACATGCATAGGAAGATTGAGATTTAAAAATTAAGTCAAAATCAAATAAGACCCAAATAAAATTGGAAACTTGGGAATCCGTGGAGACCCAATACATGAATCAAATCTATTGGTGAATCCCCACATACTTTGATAAAAAAAAAAAACCCAAAATCAATGGACGTAAAGGACACTTCAAATTTGAAACCGTAGCTTTCTTCCTTGAGCTTGAGAGAAAATTGGGGAGGATGAATGTGGATGGGATTTGGGGATTTGAGATAATGAGAGGGTTTTGGTAGATTTAGGAGTTGAAAGGTAGTTTTGGGTCTTAAAATTAGGTCCAAAACGACATTATATAGGTATTAAATGTGTAGTGAAACACCCAAATACCCATAAGAAAAACTATTGGATCACGTCTATGGTTTGGGCCTATGGTCCGTAGAACTTACTATGGCCCGAACTAGTTAACAGTAGAACCAACTTCAGAAACCCAAAATTCATCATCTTCCCACGAAACATTTCTACGGTCCATCGTTTCTTGTACGGTTCGTAGACCCCATCCAAAGAACCCAAGTTAAAGTCCAAAATTTCCCTAAGTCTAGATCCCTTCAACAAGACCTTTTCTACGACCCGTAGAACAACCCACGACCCATCAAATTCTTCCATAGGTCTAAGGTCTTAAATCAATTCTTTGAATACTTTCTTCAAAAGCCATTTATGGCTCATTCAAATTCCTACAGTTAGTTTGTTCACTCGTAGGTCAAACTTCAAAAACTTGAATTTCCCAAAAATCTTTCCTAGTGTCTATAGGACCTTTCCTATGACACATAGGAAGAAATACAACTGTAGGTCGATATGTAGCACCATATCCCTACAACTTTTTTTTGAACTTTTCCAACACAACTCAACTTCTGATTTTTTATTACAAAATGAATGTAAATCTCATCAAAATGCACATAAAGAAGGAGAAATCACTCCAAGATAAATCATAAAAGAAAAATCAAGGCTTTTTTTATCATGCATTCACATGGAAACAGGAGAATTACTAAGACGCATGAAGAAACTTCTTTATTTCTCAACTTCTAAACTTGTCGGTCTTAAACATCAATCGAAACCTCTTCATAAGAAAGATTTTCTTTAACTCCCTAACCTTCTAAAGGCATAATGGACGTCGGAACTTTGACACACTTTTTCAAAAAAGAGACATGGAATACTGGATGTATCGATGCTAAATCATTAGGCAATTCTAAATCATAAGCAACTTTACCAATGCGTCTAAAAATTTGATATGGGACCACATATCAAGGACTAAGCTTCCTCATCACACCCTTCATAGGTACGATTTTCAAATAAACGTAATCTTCAACTTTAAATTCAAGCTCTCTTTTTCTAACATAGGTATAAGACCTTTGTCCACTTTGAGCTGTTGTCAACCTTTCAAAAATAAGTCAAACCTTTTTCATAGCCTCACGCACCAAATTTGGCCCTGTAAAAGAGACCTCACCAACTTCAAACCAACCAGTAGGATACCTACACCTCCGACCGTAAACAGATTTAAATGGAACCATCCCAATAATAGAATGATAGCTATTATTATAAGCAAACTCAATTAAAGGAACATGGTCATCTCAATTAACCTCTAAATCAAACACGCAATCCCTTAACATATCTTCTAAGGTATAGATAGCACACTAGGCTTTCCATCCATTTGAGGGTGGAAAGTCATGTTAAGTTTCACTCGATTACCAAGACCCTTCAGAAATGACTTCCAAAATTGATACATAAATTGAGTACCACAATCGGAGATAATGGATAATGGCACTCCATAGAACCTTACCATTTCTCAAATATAAATCTTCACATACTTCTCTCGGCTTAAAATAAAGTCTTTATGGGAATAAAGTAAGTTGATTTTGTTATTCAGTCCACCATAACCCAAATCGAGTTGAACTAATGAAGAGTACGAGGTAAACTTGTAATGAAGTTGATAGTCAAATCTTACCACTTCAATGTAGGAATACTAATATCTTGAGCCAAGCCACCAGGTTTCTGATGCTCAACTTTCACTTGTTGACAATTTAGACATTTAGCCAAAATTCAACAATATCCTTTTTCACTCATTTCACAAATAAACATCTCCCAAGTCGTGGTACATCTTGGTGGCTCCCGAGGGAATAGGATATCGAGAACTGTGAGCTTTTGTAAAAATCAAATTTCTCAACTCATCAACATTTGAGAGACATAACCGACCTAGATAACAAAGGACTTCATGGCCCCCTTAAGAGAAGGCCTTAGTAGATTTTTATGAAACTACTTTCTTCAAATAAACTAATACTGGATCAAGATCTTGCTAACCCTAAGCCTCAAGAAGGAAATGGTGGTGGAAATGGATCTTCTGTTCTTGCATGCCAAAACTGTTGCAAGAGTCATTCGGGAAAATCTTTGATGGGTACGGGTCATTTTTTTGGTCTTGGTAAGAGTGGTCACCGCTTGAGAGATTATCCATCTAGAATTTAAAAAAAAGGTAAAATGTAGGAGGCAAGATCCTCCTACTGGTTCGAGTTTGAGTGCTCCAAAGTAAAATCGATTCTATGCACTCTAAACTCAACACGAGCAAGAGGGTTCTTCTGATGTGATTATCAGTATGTTGAAAGTCATCCATCTTTATGTTTATGCTTTGCCTGATCCTGGTGCTACTTTGTCTTTTGTGACGTCATATGTGGCTATAAGGTTTCATGTTTCTCCGGATAAAACTCTTCAACAAACCTCCTATAATAACCACTCAAACCCAAGAAACTTTGAATATCCGAAGGGGATAGAGGTCTAGGCCAACCTTTAACCATATCTGTCTTCTTAGGATCTACCTCAATACCCCTACTAGAAAAAATATGACCAAGAAAAAATATGGATATCAACCAAAACTTGGATTTACTAAACATTACAAAGAGTTATTGGTCCTTGAGGACTTGCAACATAATCCTCAAATTATCAGTGAGCTTATCTTCACTCCTTGAGTAAATCAAGATGTCATCGATAGACACAATCACAAACATGCCTAGATATTGTTGAAACCCTATATTCATCAAATTTGTAAATCCAGTCGGAGTATTAGTCAAACCAAACGACATTACAAAAAACTCATAATGACCATACCGAGTTTGAAAAGATGTCTTCGAAACAACACCTTTCTTTATCCTCAATTGGTGATAGCCCAACCGGAGATCGATCTTAGAGAAGTAACTTGCTCCTTGTAGTTAATCAAACAAATCATCTATCCTTGGAAGGGGATATTTATTCTTAATGGTAACCATGTTCAATTGTCGGTAGTAAATACACATATGAAGTGAACCATCTTTCTTATAAACAAACAAAACGGGGGCACCCCATGGAGAGATATTTGGTCGGATGAAACCCTTATACAACAAATCCTTCAATTGCTCCTTAAGTTCTGCCGGAGCCATACGGTAAGGAAGAATAGAGTCAGGTTGCGTATCAGGGAGAAGGTCAATACCGAAGTCTATTTCCCTTTTGGGAGGAATCTGAAAACTCATTTACAATGGGGACCGACTCAAGAGTTAAGGTTTCAAAATTCGTATCCCTAACTCAAACAAGATGATATATGCAACCCTTAGAAATCATTTTTCTAGCTTTAAGACAAGAAACAAACTAACCCTTAGGCATAGAATTTCCCCCTTTCCACTCTAGGACGGGCTCATTAGGAAATAGAAACTTAATCACTCGAAAACTACAATCAACAGAAGCATAACAAAAGTGGAGCTAATCCGTACCAACAATAACATCGAAACATAACATATCAAGTTCTACAAGATCAACATGAGTGACTCTATGGGATATGGAGATTGGAAAATTTCTATAGTCTCTCTTAATGATAGTAGATTCACCAATAGGTGTAGAGATAGAAAAAGGATCTAACAACACATCCGAAAGAACATCAAACTTCATAGACACATATGGCATCACAAAAGACAAAGTAGCACCAGGATCAAGTAAAGCATAAACATCAGGATGAAATACTTTCAATATACCAATAACCACATCGGGAAAACCCTCTTGCTCATGATGAGTTTGAAGTGCATAGAATTGGTTTTGATTTGGAGCACTTGAACCCGAACCACTAGGTGGAACTTTCCTACGATATTTTACCTTGTCAAGTCTAGTTGGACAATTTATTAAGCGGTGACCACTTTTGCCACAACCAAAACAATTATCTGTTCCCATCAATCATTTTCTCGAATGACTCTTGCCACATTTTTGGCATATGGGAACCAAAGATCCATTTCCACCACCATTTCCTCCTTGAGGTTTAGGGTTAGACACCCTCTCTTTGTTGAATATAGGAGCTAGAGCATTGGAGGAACCCTGACAAGAAAACCTTTGTGGAAACCTAGAACGACTATATCCATTAGTCCTTGAATGTGAAAAGTCACCATCACCAGTCTTTGTCCTCTTTGCCTACCTAAACATTTCCTTAAGTTTCTCCTCTTCAATTTGTTGAGAATGAATCATTAGATGAGAAATTTCCATTTCATTGATGAGCATAGTGGTACGACATTCTTTAACCACCATTTTAGACACTCCTGAAACAAACTTTCTCATCATTTCCCTAGGATCGACAACTATAGTAGGAGCATATCTAGACAATTGCATGAACTTCAAGGCATACTCCTTCACACTCATATTTCCTTGACGGAGGTTAATGAATTCAAGTACCTTTTCCTCCCTCGTCTCAAAGGGAAAGAACATATCAAGGAAAACACCCTTAAACTTTTCCCAATCAAGAGGACCCACATCAACCGCCCTCTCTTTCTTCCATTGGTTGAACCAAACTTTAGCAAAAACCTTAGGTTGATAAGCAGATAATTCCTCATTTTCCACCAATGTCACTATCATAATCATCAACACCTTCTATACCTCATCAATAAACTCTTAAGGATCTTCCTCAACCTTAGAACCATGAAACTCCAAGGGATTCATCCTAGTGAAGTCCCTCACTCTAGTTGTCGGCGTACCCACATTTGGGTTCATATCCACAACCTCCTTATTGTCTTGGGACATGATGGCTTGAGCTAATTATTGAAAGGTAGCTCTAAACTCTACATTACTCACTTGTTCGGTCAAAAGGTCGGCCAAAACTTTTGGAGCTTCTTGAGGAGCTTGAGGAGCTTCTCATTCCACATTCTCATTCACATTCCTCCTAACATATGCTCTTCGAGCGTCCATATCCTGAAAAGCATCTAATAAGGATTAGAAGAGAGACATATAGAGTATCACACAAATTTGGAATGATGAAAGAAGATCAATTTTCTAAACGTCTTATAGCTTCCTATTAATAAATGTGGCATGCTTCACACTCATGAACAAGACTCTACTTGACGTGGCTTATGAGACATCCTAGGACCTTTCAGTGCTCTGAATACCAAGTTTCTCACGACCCAAAGTACACCATTGGCGTAACATGGCATATAAGACCCCGAGAGGCCCTACACAAGACACTTAGCATAAATCATATAATATAATAGAAGTAAAGACTTTAAAAGATAGCATTTCATATATCAAAGATTTTGACAAAAGAAAAAGTCTAACATAAGTCTCAAAGCAATCTAATACATCGTAAGGAAAATGATTGGGACATAACCCATACATCACATACAAAGTTTGAAACTGAAATGAAATAAATCTATAAAGTGTCTCGTTCCTCAGAACATGAGAACTCACCAATCACTTGAAGAACCCACTAGATGTTTAGCCACGAGTGTTTGAGGTAAAAACGCCGGACCCTACATTTATGAGATAATGTAGGCATAAGTAAGCATTAGAACATGGAATGTACTAAGTATGGGGAAATATACATAAAAATGAAGATGATAGTATAAATGGTTTAAAGCATCTAGACATGATCAATATGTGGACATTTTAAACATAAGGAAGTAAAACATGAAAAACATAGGACGTAGTCAATTCATTTGAAATAAGGGACATAAGAAAAGCTTTGAAGAAAACATAGTCATTTTGTGGAATCTTAGCTTTGACCGATAATAAGACCATGAGAGCTATATCATGGAATCTGGTATATACCTCATACCGAAAGAAGGGGAATCTACTTGCCAAGGTAGAATCTATACATATCCTCATTTCCTAATGTGGATCCATTAGATATGTCATTTAAGACAATCCTACGGGGGCACGTAGTTTGGGACTAGAGGTTGCTACTAGAGACTATTCTATTTGAGCCTCCACCTCAAAGCCCTCTCGGTGCTAAGTCTATATCCCAACGGAATAGATAAAAGTAAAATATTAATAGGACAAAGGAAAGTCAATGAGCAATACTAATCCACACTTTCAAGTTCAAAACATAGAATAGCTCCTTAAACATAATTCAACATGGATGAGAAAACCTTTCACCAATGTGACTTTATTTGTGAGAGATAGCTTTCACAATCATGATCATCATAATAAGTTATAAATATTTTCACAATAACATTGATACTTTCCTTTCAAATCATCCCCAAATAATTTATAATCGTTTCATAAAAATATGCATATCTTCATAATTCAAAATTGATAGTTCAAAGATTTATGGGTTCATCATACGTTCATAGTTGAAAAACATGATTTAGGCATTGTTCAATGTAAGTTCAACTAAATATCATGTATTAACATTAAATCATGCATTAGAAGACTTAATCAACAATAATCAATCATATTTGGATGAAACCCACAAAGATTGAATTGAAACCCTAACTTAGTCAATTAAAAATTGAATTTATAAATTGAAAGCTTTGGGTACCCCATGGAAGAAAGGATTTCATGGGTGAATACCCACATACCTTGTTATTCAAATCCCAAGAAAGATAGTGAATTGGGGACTTGAATGAAACCCTAGCTCTTCTTCTTCTTCCTTAGGTTGAGAGAATTTGGGAGGATGAATTTGGTCATGTTTTTAGGGAATTTAGGAGAATGAATTTAAAGTGGGTAATTTGGGGCTTAAAATCTTTATATAGGGCTTAGAATATAAGACAAAAAAGACGTAGTATAGGATTAAAAAATTAGGAAAAGACCCAAAAACCCCTTTCAAACAACTTTTGGACTCGACCTACGGTTTGGACCTACAGAGCGTAGGACTTTCTATGGTCCATATTGATCAACTTTTGACAAAGTACTGGGACCATGAAATCACCTATTTTTCGACGGAACACTTCTACGGTTCATAGGTCTTTCTACGGTCTGTAGTAACCAATCGTAGAAACCAACTTTGACCCTCAAAATTCACCATGTCTGGGACTCACCTACGAGTCCTATCTACAACTCATACATATGATGGTGTACCGTCATGATTAACAGTACAAAGGGTACTAGGACATTTTTTGGAAAAAAATATTTTTCCTTCCTACGATTGTCATCTACGGCCCGTAGAAAAGATATGACCCCTAAAACTAGACTTTAGTCTAAAACTTTATTTTCTTCCCTTTCAAAATTCTGAGGTGTTAGATCTACGTACCCATCCACATGACTCTACTCAACACCATGTTCTTAACTTATGGAACCGATGAATCTAGCACTCTGACACTAATTTGTCATGACTCAAAACCAAGGTCATGATGGCACACACCCCAAAAACCCCAAAATAGTGTGTAAGCCAAAAAAAAAATTAACACATATAAAACTTCCAAAGGGAAGTCAGGCCACAATTGATAAGAAAACAACAAAGATGATCTTGAACCCTGGTAGCATAAGTATAAAAAGTATCTAATACATTTCTAGATTCTGAAATGCATCTCAAGTCTTTGAAATGAAATTAAAGATTGTAAATGATATATGGAGACCAATGGCGATCCAAAAAGCAAGATCTCACCACAATTTTGAAAGAGAAGAAACATGTTAGATCCATTCAACTGCTACAAAGATCACCCTAACTAGGATCTGCATCAAAAGGATAGCAGAAGTAGGGGGTCAGTATAATCCACATATACTCTGTAGGTTAGACCGACTGAGCATAAGTAACTAATCAGACTTAAGAAATAAACTAGAAAATGTTTCCACCTACAAATAGAAAAGTCTTATTCTGACATCAGTCCCGTCAATTTATATAATAATGGTGCAAATAAATTACACACAAAAGGATAGAGATAAACAAGTCACACAACACAACAAAGTTGGCCAATGTAATATAATGAATGATAAGATGATGAAATGATGTGGTGGAACCAAGGTCATTGATAACCTGTTGTATACACATTGCCGAGCTTTAGCTTTAAGACAAGGACTCATGGGGCCTCGCAGTCCATATACCAATCTCATAATCTCAAATCTCATCAACTTGCCACTTAGCTCGTGATCAAGGATATAAGTAAGATGACACATTTTCTTTCTCAAAAATAGAATTTCTCCACTTTCTCATATTCCCACGAACGATGATATGTTGAATGAGGATTAATGCATCACAACACATACAACACAAAGGCGTTTTTGATTCATTAAAAAAAATTGAATAGTATAAAGTTTTCAAACTCAACAAGTCCTGAAACATGTCTCAAATGATAGGGATAGCGGAGGAATCCATTTAAAATCAGTTTTTACCACTTTGAAAAGCATTTCTTTCATTTTTAAGATGTTTCAAAATCAACTCAAGCCCCTAACTCGGGCATCTCAATGCCAAATATAAGGATAAGTCACACGTCCCTCATTCGGGCAATTACTCACATATCACAAGTTATCAGCAACAATTTTTTGTTTCACATGAGCCTCTACACGGGCTAAACGTCACGAATAGGCATCACACAAACTAAACAAGAATTTCAACACTTAACAACCTCTAAAACACATACTACAACTCATTTCATAGTTGACTCCCTAATAAAGATCACTTACTCATCTTAGTCTAAAAGAAGGATAGTAAAACTTACCTCAAAGAACGAAACTTCACTCGAACAACTCTATCAAAGCATTTCCTCAACCACACGATCACCAAAATGATCCCCCCAACTATAAAGAATAGAAAGAGTTCATCAAAAGGAATGCAATGATACCCATTGATAGGATTACAAATCGAGGGTAAAATAGACCAAAAATCACTTTGAAAATCAAAAGGGTAAAATTAGATTATTATTTTTAGTTGAAAAAACATATTCTACAAGCCAATAGGGATTTGTGCTTAAAAACACAATTAAAACAAGCAAGAATCGAGCTCCAAATCAAGAATTTACTAATTTTTGAACTTATCGGAGAAACCCCCAAAACCCACTTTAAAATCAAGGTTTAAAAATGTTTTTCGAAGATAAAAATTGATGAAATCAACAAACCGTTGGTAGAGAAAGCTTACCCACACGAATTTTCACAAAAAGTAGCCAAGAAATTGCCTCCCCGAAGCTCTAAAAGATTTAAAACGGTGGAAATAGAAAAAAAATGGGAAGAATTCCGAATTTTGGGTTCTGTCTAGGTGAAAAATGGTCATCGCGATCGTAAGCCACTAACTCTCGCAATCGCAAAGGGCACGAAATTTCACATCGCGATCGCAAGGCCCTTGTCCCCGATCGCGAAGGTTAAGTAAAGGCTTCATCGCGAACACGAGGCCCCATGGTTGCGATCGCCAGTGAAGGTCAAAATGACCAACATCAGAAACTGAAATCCAGCAACTCATCATAAGGAAAAATGCCTATGAATGGACCCTCGAAAATCATTCAGGGTTCATTAAAAATAAACTAGACATGCTACCCCACTAAATTTGACATTTCAAACTCAATGGAATCATCAGATTTCCAAAAAGAGGTCAAATGATGGAATTACCCTCCTGGACCACTTGTAAGGCTTAAAACCCAACTTTTCACCCAAATGCCCAAAACTGAACTGAAGGCCTCAGAAACCTTACCAACCACCTTACTAGCTCAAACTCGATGTTTCGGACGCGATGAAACTAACGCAATTTCCATCCGATGCTTGAAGCTAAAAATGTTGACCAAAGTCAACCATATCGAGAATTGTCAACTCAAAAGGGTCAAAATCACCAAAAACACTCGGACGCATAGGGGACCACACCAACCGTTCCCGCAACACAAATAAGCATGAAAACACTAGGGGGGAGCAAAATGGTCATTTCAAAATTAAAAGCAAATTCACAAGAAATGAGAAATTACAAATAACTTATTACCAACAACTTGCATTCAAATCCATCAAGTAACTAATCTAATGTTCAAGATTTATTATTCATTAAATATTATCTAAGGGTTTACAGTATTTGTGTGAAACATGAAAGGTGTTATCGTTGTTTTCAATACATGTGTCTAACTCAGGGCCGGCTCTTGCCTATGAATTTTTAGGCCAATGCCTTAGGCCTCCAATTTTTGAGGGCCTCAAATTTTTATTAAATAAAATTACGTTAATTTTTCTATGAAAAAAATTAATTATTTATAATAAAAAGTATGTGTATATATATATATATATATATATATATTCTTCGCTAACACTCACATTATTTATCCTTTTTAACTCCTTTTGTACTCTATTTCTTCAAATCTTTGATAGTTAGAGTAACATTCTGTCAAAAATATGAATCAATAGTCAAAAAGTGTTGAACAAAATATATTACAAATATTTTTTTATTTCTTCATAACTTTTCATATTAAAGTAGGGTATACCAAGTTATCAACTTTTTGAATCAGATTCTATGATTCTAACTCTCATCTTTATTTAAAATTTATCAATTTATTACTTATAGAACTATATTATTGATTCATATAATAATTGTCTCAATAAAATGATGTTTTTCAATGTTGAATTGATAAAGTCTTGCTTAAAAATAATAATTAAAAAAAGTATTTGAAAAAACCATTTATAAAAAAAATATTAAGGAATAATTTACATCTAAAAATTTAGAAAAATAAATAAATACAAATAAAATTTATTTAAAAAAAATATTAAGGAATAATTTACATCTAAAAATTTAGAAAAATAAATAAATACAGATAAAATTTATGGCCTCTAATTAAAATTTTGCTTTAAACCTCAAATTATGTTGAGCCGCCCCTGGTCTAACTTTTATATTCAGACCGCTTAAAAAAATATTCTTTTTATAATTTAACAATATCTCACAATGCATATTTAAGATCACAAGATTGAATAATATTTTAATACATTATACATATTTTTAGTTGAGAACAACAAAATTTAAAAAACTTTTGTCCAACCAACTAAAACAAATAAATTAAAATGAAAGAAATTAATAAAAATATAACAATGGAACTAAACGACCCCTTAGAACACCAATTTAATTTAACACGTTTAGAAAAGAGGCGAAGACGTGAAAGAAAAAGGATGGGATTGGGATGGAACAAAAACAAAAACTAAAACAAAAATATGCATTCTTCTCATGTTTTTTTTTTTTTACACGAATATTCCAAATCTATGGGATGATTTGGTACACACGCGTACTCCCCACGTGTTGAAATTCCTTTCCCGCGTTAACGTGTTCCTTCTTCATTGGTCCAATGACACCACACCTCTCCTTTTCTTAATTTACTGCCTCCTTTCTTCCATTTATATGTCTACCGTTTGACTTGATATGATATTTTTTTTAAAAAAATTGAGATTTGTGATTTAAAATAATCTTAAATTATTTTATGATTAAAAATTATTTCATTAAAGACAAAAATTATTATTATTTTTAATTATAATAAAATGATATTTTTTTTAAAATAGAATTAAATAAAAAATGTGTCACATAAAATAGAACGGAAATAATACATTTTCTCATTTCCTTCTTTCCTCTGTTTTATTGCTTATTAAGGAAACTATATTATAAATATCTTCTCTTACTTACACATTTATTTCTGTGTTTTTATTTTTGAAATGGCGGTGACTAGGAAGTATAAGGTGAAAATGAGGCCATTGAAGTTAGAATTAGGAGTTGATGATTTGGATAAGGAAAATCAAGAATCAAGAAAGGTGAAGATGATGACAATAGAGATGAAATGGAAAGGAGAATCCAAGTTTGGTTTAGTCCAATTTTATAAATATAAGAAAGATTTCACAAGTCGGAGATTTATGAAAGACAATTCTGTTAAATGGGATAATGATGCAGATGAGTTTGAGAATGTTTGTTGCTTTACAGAGGTTTCTGGTTGTTATCAGAGTCTAAAATATTCGCCCTGGGATGTTTCTTTTAATGTCTTGTACGCAACTAGTTTTGAGAAAATGGTGGTGATTGGGAAAGTGGTTGTTAATGTAGCTGAATTGGCTGCGAGAAGGATGTGTCTTGTTGAAGAGAAGCTTCCAATAACTTTAAATATTGGTAAAACTTCCGTATCAGCTATCCTCCATGTAAGTTTCATCATCTTCTTCTTCATTATCTAGATCAATTGAAAAATGTCTAGTGCGATTGATCAACCTCTTAAATTTGTTAGCGTACAATTACTTCCTCAATCCTAATTCACGTGACACATTTCATTTTTTGAGAGTTAAAATTCAAAATTATTTATGAAGATATGTCAGAAATTTACATCAAAGATTGATTAATTTGAATCTCGAAATCTGAAATGTGTCCTATAAATTGGTACAGAGGAAGTATTTAGGACAAAACTTGTAATGTGTAATCAAAGTACGTGTGCTCACACCATTTCACAATAGAATATTAGTTTTATTTTAATAATAATTTTCCCTATTTCATCAAAACTTCTAAGCTATGTGTTTGTAAATTTTAAACTCTTTTTTTTTTTACAAGTCAAATATTTGACCCTATTTATGAACAAATGTTTCTGTGAATTTAGTAGTCTTATTTATTAGTAATGAACTAAGCAAAAGCGAACAGCTGACTAATTCCGTCAGTTAAAAGGGACAATGACTGATAATGAAATCAATTATTTATCTTTGAATATATTTTCCGAGCATAGTTTTTCTTGAAAATAAATAAATCATGTCATCGTCTGTAAAGGAATTTTTAAATAAATACAAGGAAGCCTGGTTGTATTTTTAATTACCCCATCTGTTATGATGATTATTATTATTCTGACTTTGTCAAATTTCAAATAACTGCAGGTCAACATTACATTTGGTGAGATGAAAGAGTCGGTAGGCTGTGTCCGTGACTGGAACGAGTCGAGACAGCTGCAATGTTTAGCAAAGAGTAGTAGCGTATGTGACAGAAAGGGATACAAGCTGAGTCAAGAAGATGAGTCATCTACATTTGAAGCAGAGGTACCGAAGGCAATTGAGTCGAGTTCAGAAACTCAGCCTGTCTTAGTCAAGAAAGTTGGGTGGTTCTCTTGGAAGAGAAGGCGATTAAGTCTGAGACCTATCAGACCGAGTAAAGAAGAAGCATTGATTAAGAGGACTTGTAGCTTTGGTGTTGACTCACGACTCAATCAACAGGTACATTTACAAAAACACCTAACACACACAAATGACTCAGTCCTATATTATGTCTCTATTTGCTTATTTGTTTAACGAAAACAATATTTAATAGCCTTAGTCAAAAAGGGATTTGGTTCAGCTACACTTTATTTATTATTAAACATCTCATTACTTACACAATAATTGAAACGATAATGATTGATTTGAATAATAATGCTTTCTTGTTAAGATTTCAATTTTGGCAACTTTCTTTTGAAACTTTTCAAGTTTGGCGAAAACAAATGTGTAGGATAAGTTGGCAACTCTGTCTTCCAAGATTAATTTTGTCCAAATATATGTGTTGTCATTATCATCCATTATATGAAATTCGGAATAAGTCAAGGTCAAATTTCACAATCAAATAGTTGTACATGTTTGGTTGTGAGCTGTATATTCATCTGAACTTGTTACTCTTTGTTGTAGGCTATATCACATTATCGAACATTCCTATAAACTACATCTACCTTAGCTTGTTAATAAATAGTAATAAAAAAAGTACCAATGAGTTAATTCTGTTGTGTTTAGGCTGGATAAAAGTACAAATTTTATCCTAAACTAAAATATTTCGTATAATATGAAACATTCCCCCTCTGATACTTGTGCATTTTTCACTAACAGATTGTAGAGAAGGCTGAACCTTCTGCTGAATCAAGCCACCAAAATGAGCCTGCTTGGGAAGTAAAGGAATTACAGAGTAGGGATAGGCAAACGAAGCTCAAAACCGAGGTCTTCTTTGCATCTTTCGACCAATGCAGCGATAAGGCTGCTGGAGAGAGTGCATGCACAGCACTAGTAGCTGTTATCTCCCATTGGCTGCAATCGAATAGAGTTGCAATGCCCACGAGACCAGAATTTGATAACCTCATACTACAAGGTTCCACGGAATGGAGAAAACTATGCCAAAATGATACTTACATCAATGATTTCCCAAACAAGCACTTTGATTTAGAGACTGTCCTGCATGCTGGTATTCGACCTTTATCCATCTCGCATGATCAATCATTTGTTGGATTCTTCATCCCGGAGAAATTTGACTCATTACAAGGGGTAATGTCATTTGATCAGATATGGGACAAGATTAGTAGTGTCACAGATGGTATTGAATTTGAACCTAGAGTTTATATTATAAGTTGGAACGATCATTTCTTCGTATTGAAGGTGGAAGAAAATGCTTATTACATTATTGATACATTGGGAGAAAGGCTATATGAGGGTTGCAGCAAAGCATATATTTTAAGGTTTGACGATAACACAATGATATATGAGAATGTTGCAGAAGAGAAGTCACAGAAAAATGATACTAAGGATAAGGAAGAGATGATATGCAAGGGGAAAGAATGCTGCAGAGAATTCATCAAGAGATTCCTCGCGGCTATCCCTCTAAAGGAACTGGAGGAGCAAGAGAAAAAGGAGACAATTTCTTATGTATCACTTCATCATCGATTGCAGATAGAGTTCAACTTGAGCTACTTGTTGTCTTCTTCGTCATCGTCTTTGACATCATCACCTTTTTCTTCTTCTTCTACTACTTCTACACTTTAGAATGTACATTTAATTTGCCTAGTAGTGTGAATCTGTATTACAGTACTGCCAATTTGCAAATATGAGCATACTGATTCGAGACACTGTACACTCTGATGCTGTTAGAGATGCTATATCAAAGATATTAGCCTGTGTCATAAAGGTGCTTCAAGAATGTTATGTATCATTAACATGAAACCAATATGAACACTAAACACCAAAATTGAAAACATTAATAAAAATTAGCATTTTCTCGGTAAAATGGACTTGTTAGTATTGAATTATTTTGGGTGTTGTGATGTTCAGTGAATCTGCATTTTTGGTGTAACGTTAAGACTTGTTACATTATTTGGTTGAATGTTGTGCATCGATGATAGAAAATATGCGTTCACTATTAGTCATGGACCAGGTCTTTTGAAAGAATAATAGTGCGGAAAATAAATAACTCAAAGTAAAATAACACAAGAGTTCACGTGAAAACCCCTCTGCTCAAGGACAAACAAAACTACGACCTGTCTCATATGATTTCAACTCAACTCCATTATCATCAAAGGAGCAAAGATTCAGATCATTCATCATCACCCATTTAACATATTCACAACTCAAAACACAAATTTATCAAGTATGTTGGAGTTTTTAGGCTGAACTTCAACTCTATAAACATAAATAAAAGCAAGAAGAAGAGAAGAAATATCTTCTGGGGAAAGATTATTTTTCATAGAACTGAAATGTTGTTTAAATACAGAAAAATGCAATAACTAAAGCATATATCTAAGCAACTACTTTGCACATGATTCCATGATAAACAAAATCTTAAAAATAACAATTTAATTCCTAAAAAACAACAACTAACTTAAATTGAATTGCTGCTGAAGATGGCTACAAAGCTGGAGCAAATCCAGCAACTTCTATTGACTAGTTACTGCCGTAACTGAGGCAATTAATCAACAAAGTATAAGATAGTTCATTCACACTTCGTGATTATTAGTGAAATCATTTTATATGAGTCACGTATATATTCCTCTTTTAAGATTACTAGACCTTAACTAGCATGTAAAATCATGAAACACTGAACAACAATCATTAATAAATATAATTTATCAGTATAATTAAATCATCACACGCTTGTCAAAATGCTACAAGTCAATTCAACATAATTGTCAAAATGTAACAAGCCAAATGAAAATCATATCTACCTTGGCCTTGCAATTGCATAATCATTGCACATGCCAGGAATCACTAACACACCTCTTAGAATCATAAGTCTCACTATCATGTATATACAAATGCTAAAGGGTCTTAATCTTGTCCATCTAGTCATGACCTATAGGGGGACCCTAGGTGTACATTTATCATACCAACATGGTATCCGAGCCTGCATAAATGACTCTTACAAAGCTCACATCAAACTTGAGTCGCTCATCATCCATAGAGTGGTTATATACTCACTTTATCTGCATATTTCAATATGCTAATCTCTCTAATTACCACTCAGGGCAACACATCAAGCATAACATAGACACAAGATCATCATTCATAACATCAACAAATAATCAATTCAACGATTTGCATGCTTAAACTTACAAGCAACACTTAATTCCATCATAATCAACAACAACTATGCCCAATACCAATCAACATGCAATAGAACTCACATTACATATAAGCAATTAAGCAATGTCGTCCAACTTTAACTAAACCATATTCTGGCTCACCCGACGAATTGGAA
The DNA here is from genome assembly GCF_000226075.1 of Solanum tuberosum. Taxonomy (NCBI): domain Eukaryota; kingdom Viridiplantae; phylum Streptophyta; class Magnoliopsida; order Solanales; family Solanaceae; genus Solanum; species Solanum tuberosum. The sequence goes on along the minus strand of NW_006238972.1, from coordinate 1,878,450 downwards.
GCGAACAAGCTAAATTATCAGTCTTCCCTTTTCTCAATGCCTTATTAGAATGCTCAAAGTCTAATACAAATAAAGTATAAGGTCATTTTAACCCCCCTATTTACTCAAACAAAGTTCTTGGATATTTAAACCCACCTAATTCTACTTTTTTAGAAGGTCTAACGAATAATTAACGAATTATTCTATCAAATCGGAGGCTTTCATGATCAACTCAATCTGATTCATGAAGTTTTAATTCTATTAACCTCTCTTGACCGTTCATATATTTAAGAACCCATTTTTGTGGGGTTTCTAGGTTCCCAAATATTAAAATTAAAGTCTAAATTTACAATTTCATGCTAGAATACCAAATTCAACATAAATAAAAGGATTAATCGACTTAATCGAAGTAACAAAAATCATATCGAATCAACTTGCCTTTCGATTTTGGTCTTGCGACTAGTTATAAATATATAGTTGCACAAAGAGTGGCACCCACAACTTGTGAATGTATCAATGTACAATGTCTCATGTCACCCCAAAGGGACCCTATTTAATTTCTTGTGAAGTCCAGGTAAAAGATGTCAAAATTTGTGGTGGGTCAGCTTTAGAATTAAGATACTATCAGATACTAACAAAGATTGTGGTATAGTGATAAATATTTCTTCATTTTTAATCAGAGGTCTCAGACTTTACATGATTCAAAATTTAATATGATTATCGAACACCAAATAAAAAAATCAAAGAAAAAAGAAGAAGAAGAAGAAGAGAGTATCAGACATGCTATGTATCATGGTCTATGAAGTGTGAAAGTCACTCATCCAACAGCAAAAATAGGCCAAATACATGTACAGCTCCTTTAACTTGCCTTTTAAGTTTCATTTTGGTAAATTCAACTCAATTTTATTTCATTCTAATTCTCCAACTTCATTTTTTCATGTATTATTTAAACACAATTTCTTTTTATCTATTATAAGTTTTTATGTTAGACAAACATTAAAAGAATAAAAAGACATATAATTAAATAACGTGACGTATTTTATTTTCTCTAAGGGTGTGTTTGGTATGAAGGAAAATGTTTTCCATGGAAAATGTTTTCTTGGAAAACAAGTTGATTTTTGACTTATTTTCTCATGTTTGGTTTGTAAGTAGAAAATATTTTCCAAAAAAGATTTTTAGTGTTTGATTTATGAATGAAAAATGTTTTTGAAAAATTTCTTTTATTTTTACTAGAGTAGAAAATAATTGTTGAAATTGAAAATATTTTTTAAAAACAAACTTAATTTTTTTTGGGGGGTGGGGGTGGGGTGGGGTATGAAATTAAAAGGTTGAAATTGGAAATATCTTTTAAAACAATTTTTAAATTTTTTTTTTGGAGGGTAGGGGTGAGGGTGGGGTAAAAAAATAAAAAAATTGAAGTTAAAAATATTTTTTAAAAACAAGCTTTAATTTATTTTTATTTTTATGTTTTTG
>NW_006238972.1:1827491-1876890 GCF_000226075.1 Solanum tuberosum | reverse complement strand
GGGTGGGGGGTTCGAGGGTAGGGGTGTAAAGAAATAAAAAATTGAAATTAGAAATATCTTTTAAAAACAACTTTTCATATATTTTTGGGAGGGGTTGTGGTAGGGGGTGGAGGTAGGGATGAGGGTGGGGTAAAAATATTGAATTTAAAAACAAACTTTGAATTTTTTTATTTTTTTATTTTTTTTGGGGTGGTGGTTGGGGGATGGTTTGAGGGTAGGGACCAAATAAATTGATTTTTTCAACAATTTTTTTTTTAATTGGAAATTGGAAGAGAGTTTTGGAAAATATTTTCCTTAAGTTTTAAAGGGAAGTCATTTTCCTTAAATATGAGGAAAATGAGTTGATTTGGAAAACATTTTCCGAAACATTTAACTCAACCAAACATGAGAAAATTGGAAAACATTTTCTGAAAAATGTTTTCCTTCATACCAAACACACCCTAAGTCATCCGGATTTACTTGAGATTTACATTAATTGTATTCATTTATCATCTTTACGCAATATAAGAATATATATTAAATAACTATATTCAATTAATTACAAATTTATTGTTGAGATCGATTAGTGACACAAGTTAATATAAACATCGAGTTTATGTTACTATGAATACATCCATCTTTTTCAATTTTTGTTGCATCAATAAAATATATTTCATCATTCCAGTAATTATAATTTTAAATATTGATATGGTGTCATTTTTTTCAATCTAGCTCTTTATGGATTATTCTAACATTCTATTTAGTCCTTTATAACATAGAATATAACTGATACTTTAAATTTTATATAAAATAAATAAATTATGTAATTTTAAAAAATAAATATTATCTTTAGCATAGACAGAGATGAATAAAAAAGGAGGTAGATGAAGAAAATAAATAAATAAGCAGTATAGATGAAGGAAAAAATGGGATTCAAGAGAAGATAAAGAAAATAAATAAGGGAGAAGGTTGTTAATAATAACAATACCGAATATCTATCTATATATAAAAGGAGAAGAAAAAATGACACATGTCAACACCAAAAATTTTCAGTATTTTAAATAATTAATAATCAATAATTAAATAAATAAATATAGACACATGTCAATAATTAGAATTAGAATGACACATGTCAACACCACAAAAATAAAATAAAAATAAATAAATAAATTTTAAACAAACTATTTAAAATACAAAAAAAAAAAAATAACCAACGGACAAAAAGAGTAAAAAAATGTTAAAATAGGTTATAGTAATAGAAAAATGTAACAAAGAAAAAATAAAATAAAAAACGTAAGCATCAATCATTTTAAATAAATAAATAGCAAAACTACCCGCACAATAAAAAAAATCTGTTAAATGAAGATATGCTTTAGTTTTTTAAAAAAAAAAAAAAATTAAATGTGTTTTTTTCAAAATAAGTAACCAACTCACGTAACTATTTTTAAAAAAATGGCAAAGTAGTTACTTTTTGAATTTGAATTTAAAGTGATTACCTAAAACTACTCTACCCATTATCTCTATTCCCTATATATACATAAATAAAGTTCATTAAAAAAATTAATTGATCTTATTCTTCTTCAAATGTATAGTATTATTTGTTGAATTCTCTCCATTCTTCTTATCTTCATCTTTTTATGGAGCGAATAGGTAGATTATTTGTCGGCTAGCCGGAAAAAAAAGGTTTGAATATACTTGCAAATAACAAAGTGAAAGTCCAAGAAGAAGAAGAACAATATTTATCAAAATGGAAATCTTCTGCAAATGATGATAATGTTAGATCTATAATGTATTTTGTGAAAAAAAAAATTTGGTTCATTTTATTCAATTTGATTTGTTTTTGTCATATTTTGTACATAAATTCTTTAAATCAGATGATTGAACCATGAATCTATTCTTCTTCAAAATGTGTAATGTTGTTTGTTAAATTAGTTTCATTCTTCTTATCTTCATTTTTATTGGGGTGAATAGATAGATTATTTGATGGCTAGCCGAAGAAAATTTGAATATATTTGCAAATAAAAAAGTGAAAGTTCCAAGCAAAAGAAGAACAATATTTATCAAAACTAAAAATCCTCTGCAAATAATGATATTGATAAGTATAATGTCTTATTGTAACTTTTTAGTTTATTTCATTCAATTTGATTTGTTTTTGTGATATTATGTACTTAAATTCTTTAAATCAAATGAGTTTTTATATTTTTATTTATTTACATTTGTAATCTTTGATATTTTTACGGCGATTAATATTTTTTTAGATTGTACGTTATTTTTTAAATTTAATTTTGGTGAAGTTATTCTAATACTTTTTTTTTTTCATTTTCTGTAAATTTTTACTCAATCATTTACACTAACATGTTTTTGATTGTTGGATTATTAGTGATATATTCACAGTTTTAAAATGCTAAATATGTGCAATTGAATATCTTAATTGCTATGGAATTATTAATATAATGTATCGATAAATGTAGAATATCATGATTTATGCATATTATTCCACTTTTTTATAGCTTTTTAGTAATATACTTGTGAGTGATAAATATTAAAGTATGAACAAAAAATTGTTCATTTGTTAAGTTAAATTTTATTTAAAATATAATTTTTTAAAATTGTTACTATACTTAAAATAAATGGTTTGTCTTTGAAATTTTAGAACTTTCAAACCTATAGAATATACAACTATTCTAAAAATTAAATGTACAAAAAAGACTTCTTATATTACAAGATATTAGAGAATTTGAAATTATTTTGTCAATACTGAAATAAATAATAGATCATTTAGTAATTAGAAACTACCATTTAATTAATAAGAGAATATGCACCATTGTATAGGAGATCGAGACAAATAGTAACGTGTTTCAAAATATTATATCAAAGCGAATTCAAATTAAGATTATTTTTTTATAACGTGGAATTCAAACATTTTTTTAAAATATAGAATTTATATAAATTTTAAATAGTTAATTAGGGATTATAAAATTATTTTTAAAATGATAAGTTAGTTATTTTAAAATTATTTTTCCGGCGAGCAGCTGAAGAAGAAGACTGATTGACGCAGCAAGAGATCGCCTCACTTTCCTTTATGAGAATGTCAATTTTTTATTCTTTCCTTTGCTCTTTTAAGTTAGGTTTCTTAATTGTTTTGTTCTTTCTGTTGAATGGCTAGTTGATCCAGACCATATCACGGGAGGTGTATTTTTTTTTTAATAAAATGGGCCTTTTTGGCCTTCTCTTAAAAAAAAAAATTATAAAGAAATTTGTAATTTTTTAAATAATTGAAACTGACTAATTAAAAATTCAAATTTTGAATTTAATATTTATAGTTTTTGTAGATAGTTATACTTTTCTGACTTTATCATAATTGTAAGATAATTATATAACTAGAAGGTACTCTCTAATAGTGCATATAATTATTTTGTTTGTTCAAAGATATTTCTATTTATACGTAATCTCAATTTTTATCTCAATTATGTAGAAACTTTAATAGTAATCATAAATAATTTCAATCATTATTATTAATAGAACATTAGAAGAATTATTACTATAGGTATTTGTGTTAATAAAAAATTAAATTGTTGTATGTATTATTGCTATATAACTAAAGAAAATAACACGGGGAAGAAAATAAGTAAGTAAACATTATAAGTTGTATTGAAATATATTTAAGTTAATAAAAACGGAAATTGTTGTAAAGTATTACTTTTTTATGATTAAACAAAAATAACAATTTGAAGAAAATAATAAATAAAGATTACACGTTGTATTAAAAATAATAAAGTACTAAAAATTAAGATAAATTTTATAATAGTCATAAAAGGAATTTATGCAATAATTACTATAATAGAATACTAGAAAAAATTGATAAGTTCCTCGACATATAATCATTGATAAAAAATTAAATTATTATTTTCTTTTTTCGAAAGTTTTAAAAGTAAACTTATTCAGTATTTGTGATTAATTATTTTCAATGATTAATAAAAAATGTATATATCATGAACATGTTTCTATTATTATATGACATTATTTTATATTGACTCTATTTTAAATTACTTTTCTATTATCGTTTGACACAAATTTAAGAATGTAAAGAATATTTTGAATCTTTTGAATTTGAAAAAAATATATGCAAAATATATTAACATGTCATTTAGTCTTATGATATTTTACCTTTCATGTGAAATATTTTTGACTAATAAATTCTTAATATGAAAAATATATTAATATATCAATACAACATAAAAATAATAAAGGACAAATATGTAAAAATATTTCAACTAATTGATGTTTCATGAAATTAAATCAATCATAAATTCATATATAGCCGCACAACACATGGGTACGTATACTAGTTAATATTAAAAAACACTCATCGTGCGCTTCAATCTCCCCAATTTGTTTAGTCAGCACTCAACATTTTGTATTTAAATGGTACATGAAAAATGAAACAAAATTTAGTTGGAGTGCCAAAATGAAATTTCGAAACAAGTTAAAAGAAATTTTATGTGTTGGGCGGACCATAAAAGAAAGCAGGTCATGTGCAAAAGTGCAGTCTTTGGTTTGCTCAAAAGGAAATACTAGTAGAAGGGACCAACAAGGATTTTGGTGGAATGGTAAGTACTTCTTCATTTTTAATCAGAGGTCTCGGGTTCAAGTCCCCATGGATACGGAGTCGTCTTTATTAGGGAGCGTTTTACCTCAAATGTGAGACTTCTCGACACGAATTTGAATTTAATCGGATTCTAATGTGAATACCTGACACCAAATGAAAAACCCAAAAAAAAAAGAAAAAAAGAAAGAGAAATGCTAGTGGAAGGGGGTCCATTTATCCCCATTTCAATGAGCAGTTCTTGTAAAATGACCTTTCAATTTAGTTGAAAAGCAACAAGGTCCCAATCCATCCATAACTTCATCTCTTATTGATCACTGCTTCAGTACATCAACAGTGTATATAGTTAAGTTTTTCTAGGACCATTTGTCTTTAATCATGGATCTTGAATATACAATCCCAGTTGGTTTTTAAGCAAGAAAATGCCCCTACCTCTTATTAAAGTACATATATACTCAATGAAGAATCAAAGAAAAGTAGCACTTGATCATTCTTCATGGATTTGAATATCAACACTTCTGTGAAAAAGACACTTAATTCACTTATAAAGCACTAAGGCCTCTATCAATCACTTTATCCTGACTCTCCCAACACAATTACTGCTACTGTTTATAGTGTAGTCTGATTTTGGGACCATTTTGGCTTTGGTTCTTCAATAAGTGGAGTTTTATGCAAGAATACACATCATGATTCTTGGAACACATTGAATATTAGTAGTAATTAACACTTCAAAATTAGGGACATACAAACAAACCTCATCAAAAGGAAATGCAAAACTACTACATCCAAATTTGTCAAGAGAAATACTGAAACCTAAGTTGTTACTCTAGGACCTGAATTTGTTAAAAGGGAGCTTCACTGGCCAAAATATCTGCTGATCCTCACCATGCTTTCTCTTCGCCAAAACTGACTTTACATTCAAATTTTGACTATCTGAACTCATTGAAGATGATTCAAACTGGTTTTTATCAGCATTTTCGTTCAAAAAGAATGACAACCCTCTATTGAACTGTGGAGATAGATCATTCAACTTGCATTTATCACCAGCTTTTTCATCCTCACATAAAGCGTTCTCAACTCTAGTGCAGGGAACCAAAAACGAACCCAAACGCAGCGATAAATCACACCCTATTACAGTCTGATTTTCAGAAACATCTTCAAAATCTGTCCGAGAAGTTTCACTTGACGCGTTTAAGTTACATGACAGAGTATTTCTTAGAGTAATCTTCTTGTTCTCATCCATAAGCTGAGCATTTGATTTGTCATCACTTGTGGAGCCAAATTTGGGACCGGAAGGTTCAGATTGACAACCATTATACAAAGGATATATAGAACAAGAAGAAGGCGAAGTACGGGTAGTCTGCATTGGCAATTTCAGAGTTGAGAAAGGAAGCATTTTGTTAGATTGTGGGTTTGAATTTTTGAGTTTTGAGAAAAATTGAATGTTAGGAAAAGGATTTTCTCTGTTTCTGTCATGTGAATTTCCATTAGCCTGTGGAGTTGGATAATATCTTGGACTAGTGTTCCTTATTCTTTTTGGTGAGATCAAATGCAAAGCAGCTACGAAGAAAGCGAAAAAGATGATTAACTCAAATCAACATAACAAACAATTACAACTATATCAATCCAGAATTTTCAATTTAGGGTACCTTCAATACAAGGTTGTAAGAGGCCTCTAGACTTAGATTCATCTTTGTATTCTCTTCTAATGATGGTGTCAATAGCATCATTCAATCTATCCCAAAGTGTTTTAAGATCCATATACTCAGCCTAAACAAACAACATACATATAAACAACACATAATTACAAATAAATAAAGTTAATCAGAAGAAGGGGAAAAGCAAAAACCTCAGAATTGGCTTTGGAATACATAATTTCCTCAGCTCTAAAAACAACTATAGGAAGCTTCTCTTGCCATTCCATATTCTTCTTTGTTGCTGAGCCATGAACCTCATTCACAATCCTACCCACTCAAGAAAAACATAAGAAATCTTAAACAAAACTCCTCAAAATGGTGTTGAAAAGGAAGAAAAGAAACAGTACCTGAAAATTTCTTGAATAAAGGAACCTCTGATTGGTTGGTGTGTATCACTATGCCAAGCTTTTTTAACACATTCATAAGCTCTTGTAGATTTAGGCATGTTGAAACAACAAGTAGAAGGAGAAAAGTACAATAAAGTATATATATATATATAACTAAAAATGGTTTTAAATAATCTTTGTGATTACATCTTTCACCTATGGAGTATCTTGGGTTCTCACCACTTTAATATTTGCAGTTTTTTTTTCTGTCATTCACTCAATAATTCATCAAGTGGGGTTCTGTGGGAAGATTTTTTTAATTTAAAAAATCTTTTTTTTTTGTGAAGAGTCTTTGATGAGTGTCCCCCACTGAAACACATGCCTGCATCCCCAGGCCCAAAGGGTCTCTCTCACCTTTGCTCTCTTTCCTGACCATTCATGAACTTTTGTCTTTGTGGGGTTGGGGGACTCTCAAACTAAGCCCACAGACAAAGGACCCACCCAATTTATCCTATTTTTTTATGGATTGTATTCGACATAAAATTTAAAGGCATAATACACTGTTGTCTATATTAGTAAAAATAATGCATGCATTAATTTTATGTATTAGTAGTCTCTTGTTTGATACACTTTTTCATGCTATATATAACTAATGTTTGTATTGTCTATTTGAGGAGCATATTATTAATACCATGGATTTCTAGGTAGTAGTAATGCAAAGGAATTTAATACTACATGTGTAACACCCCAGGAAATTTTTGAACTAAGACTCAAACCGTTCTTAGTATTGAGTGAGATGTCACCAAGGAATTTAGTATTTTCCTAAGTGTTAAGGTCACTAGATGTAGCACCTTGAGTTCCAAGAAGAACTAAAGAGAGTTCATTCAAGTCATTCATAAGTTCTTCTAAGTTTTGGGTTAACTTCAAACGACACTAACATTCAGTACATGATAAGTTAGGTGGGCTATAAGATATCAAATTAAAGGTCTTTGAATTATCTTTCTAACGCCACTGAATTTGCTAAGTTTCGAGTTCGGATGAGTGAGATATTCCCTTTTTAAGTTAGGCTGTCTAATTAAGGAAAGTTACCCGAAAATAGTAAGGGGTATTTTGGTCTTTTCCTTACCCAATCAGGTTAAATTTGTTTTTAGTAAGGTTTTAGGGGTCTAATCTGATTAGGTTCAGTTTTATAATCCTAATATACGCCTAGGGTTTTAGTTGAGAGTTCAAGAAGAGAAAAGAGGAGAAAAGAGGAAAGGATCAAGGCGTTCGTCGAGGTTCTTGAGTTTTGTTGCATATTTTCGTCATGGGTTTGATCCCTAAGAGGTATGTAAGCTTCCATAGTGTTGGGTTCGTTCACCTACACACCAATCATGTTAATTTCAGCATTAAATTCGTTCTAGAAAGTTGAAGGTTTGATATTCTTAAATTGTGTTCTTGAAATTGGCTTTCGTTTTTGAGTTTAGATGAGATTGATAAGTTCTTGAGGAAATTCTGTCGATTTTAGAGCTGTGTTTGATTAGATTCTCATGTACATGTATTGGGTATCTGAATCTAAAGAGAAATTGAGAAAAAGCATCGAATTTAGGCAAATTGGGGTTAGAAAATGAAGAAGGAAAAAGTCAGGAAGAAACTGGGTACCAGGTCTGCGTCACGGACCTGTTCCTCAGAAACAGAACTTTTCTCTCCGCGTCACGGAGAGGTCACGGACCCGTGTCGCGGACTTGCTTCCAGACAGTGATTTCTTGATCGTTTCTCATTTTTAACTATCTAAAAACACTCGTAAACATCACAATATCTTTCCTATCATAAATCATAACCTTGATACCATAAATCAAGAGCTAAGAGTTAAGTTTTGAGAGTTCTTTCGAACATTTTGAGAAAGTCCCTTTGAGTCTTTTTGAGGAGTCTTCTACAGTTTCTAATAATGTGTTTCAAGACTCGAGCAAGTGAGTATGAGTGTGAGGAGAATGTATTCATGAGTCTACTTGGTCATCACGAGACCCTTCATATCATGAACCATAATTCTTGAATTCATAATTCACATTCAAGGGAGAGTTAAAAGTAGAGTTCAAGAAAGCTTTGGAGTTCAATTGTGAATCCTTTGAGATCAACTATCGATTTGAGTTACGATTGAAGAAGTGAGTATGAGAACGAGAAGAATCGTATACACGAGTTCCATATCATTATGTAGGCCCTTGAGTCGAGTCGTTCATTCCCATAAATTCTGCATGAACTCCATGAGTTGAGTATCTTTGAGATGAGTGGTATCTTCAAGTTCTAAGTCTTGAGTATTAAGTTTATAACCCTTTTGAGATTATATTCCTAATCATGGGACTATTACATGTTACCCATGAAGTCCTTGAGTTGAGTAGTTCATGACCATAACTCTGCATGAACCCTATAAGTCGAGCAGTCTTGAGATGAGAAGTATCTTTTAGTGCTTGAGTTAAGTAGTTCATGTTCACAATTCCGCATAAACCCTTTGAGTTGAGCATTTTTGAAATGAGTAGTATCATTGAAGTTCTTGAGTTCTAAGTATGAGTTCTATCCATGGTTATTGAAACCTTGAATTGAGTCGTTCGCGTCCATAAATCGGCATGAACTCTATTTTAAAAAGTCTTTTGCAAATGCTTTAAACTTGTTTTAAGACTTGAGTTTTGAGTTGAGTAAAGAGTAAAGAGTGACGTTCTTTTCTTCAAAAGAGTACATGGGGACTATGTATTCCTAAAGAGTAAATGTTTTCACATTTAAAAAAGAAAGGAAACACCAATTTCCAAAAAGAGCCTTTGAGCTAGTTTTTCAGTAAAGAGTAAATGTTTTCACATTTAAACAAGAAAGGAAACACCGATTCCCAACAGAGCCTTTGAACTAGTTTTTCAGTAAAGAGTGAATGCTTTCATATTTAAGCAAGAGAGGAAACACTAATTTCCTAGAGAGCCCTTGGGCTATTTTTTGAGTAATTATTTCAAACCACAGAAAAAGTTATGTTTTTAAACATATGAGCTTGTTATATTTTGGCAGTAGTATTAAGCACCTATATAAGGGAGAGTTCAGACAACTCACAACCCCCATAAACCATGTAGCCAACGTGGGTAGAAAAGGGTCATACTTTTTATATGATTCTTTAGTGCATTTTAGCATAGACTAGTGGATCCACTTAGTAGTTAGGTTCTATACCCCTGGCAAGGTATATGACAATTGTAACACCCCGTATCCTAGACAGACCAGAATGCATATTCCAGAAGTTGCAGGTGCCATCGATGGGCACCACCTACGGATTGTAGGGTGACCCATGAACCATAGATGGGGTCCGTGGATGGCCTTCTGCAGCTCCTCTCCAGAAAGCCCAGAAAATTTAGCTAATGGTAGACCCACACCAAGACCTACGGATCGTAGGTAGGACCATAGTCCGTGGTTCTGACCCCCAAACCTAGTCTCTGAAGCTAGTCGTTGGTTGACTAGGATGGACTGTGGGTCAGTCCACGGACCATCGGTTCACCCCGACAACTTTTAAGTCAAGGGTCGTTTGGTCTTTTCCCTATGCATTGGAGCCCTAAACTACGTCATTTAACCCTTAAACTACGTAGTTTTGGTCAGTTTTAGCCTAATAACTTAATTAGAACTTACCCTAGTCAACTTATTCTCCAAAAAATCATCAAGTTGAATGAAAAGAAAGAGAAAGAGTTGACCAAGCCCTAGTTCAGATCATATCGTTACTTTATCTCTTTGTTCAGTTATATGTTTTATTCAGCTTTATTCTATCCTACATGCTCAGTACCTTTCAAGTACTGACGCATACTCTACGCTAACTCTTCTCGTGATGTAGGTTCAAGTACTCAGCATTCAGATCACGCATAGATCAGTTCCCGATCTCCAGTTCAGCAGCATCAGTGGTGAGTCCTCATTCTTCAAGGATGAGTGACATGTTATCTTTCCATTTTTAGTCTTTAGTTTCAGTTTTCACTAGAGTTAGCTGGGACATGTCTCAACATCTCTAGTCAGTAGAGGCTTTTATTCAGATATAGTTCAGATTCAGTTTTAGTTTGAGTTTGATCTTTCAGTTGTCGTTAAACTCATTTTCAGTTTTATCTTCAGATAGTATTGGGTATTCCCCTTCATTTAATTTTATGATATGTTTCTAGCTTCCGCATAGTATATTTTATTTAGTAATATTTTTGTATGCTTATGATATGCCAGCACAGGGTTAGCTTGGGGTCACTCGTGATCCTAGGTCCCGTATTACGTCCAAGGGTAGCCTCGGGGTGTGACAAACTTGGTATTAGAGCACTAGGTTTAAGTGTCCTAGGTTGTCTTAAAAGCCACACTAAGTAGAGTCCTTTTCATAGGTGTGAAGTGCACCACATCTAATGAGAGGGAGGCTACGGAGTTTTTTAGGAAAACTTCATTTTCTTGATATTCTTATCATGCGTTGGTATGATCTCTCTTTCTAATCCATCGTTATGTGTTGTCAGATCATGCCTCCTTATAGAGCTTACGCAAGAAATGCGAATGCCCGCAACACTAACGCGGCTCCTCTAGTCCTAAATCAGGAAGTTTCGAATGTAGAGTTTCGGAATGCTATTCAGCTTTTGGCTCAGAGTGTGACTAAATAGAACAATCTGCAGGCCCTAATTCCTGCTAACACTAATGTTGGGTCAGCTGCAGCTAGCATTCAAGATTTTGTTAAGATGAATCCACCTGAGTTTCTAGGGTCGCAGGTTGGTGAGGATCCCCATAACTTCATTGATAAGGTCAAGAAAATCTTTGGAGTGATACAAGAGACTGGTAACGATAGGGTAGAGTTGGCATCCTACCAGCTTAAGGATGTAGCTCCATATGGTTTACTCAATCGAAAGAAAATAGGGGTACGGATGCAGTTCCTATCACTTGGGAGTGTTTTAGTGAGACATTTCTAGACCGGTTCTTCCCAAGAGAGTTGAGGGAGGCAAAAGCTCAGGAGTTTATGAATTTGAGGCAAGTTAGCATGTGAGTCCAAGAGTACGGACTCAAGTTCACCCAACTTTCTAGTTGTGATGCTCACGTGGTTGTTGATCCAAGGGCACAAATGAATAAGTTTCTGTATGGGGTATCCGACTTAGTGAAAACAGAATGCAGAAATATTATGTTGCTGGAAAATATGAACATCTCTAGGCTTATGACCTATGCTCAGCAGGTTGAGGGAAATAAGCTTAGGAACATGCTAAGGATAATAAGAAAGCTAGGACAGGAAACTATAAGTATTCTCAGCACAAATCGAGTGGTGGAAATCGCTCTCAATTCCTGCATAAATCTTCAGCTCCAGCATAAATCTTTAGCTTCAGCACCTTCATCAGCTAGTGCTCCATCCTCTAAGTTTCTTCAGGATCAGAAAGGTAGGGCATCAGGATCTAAGTCTCAGGGGAGTGTTTCAGGTAATAAGACCTACCCAACTTGTCATAAGTGTGGTAAGAACCATCCGGGCGAGTGTCTTGCAGGGAGGAAGGATGTTTTGGTTGTGGTCAGACTGGTCACAGGTTGAGAGATTGTCCTTCTTCTAAACAGAGTCATGGAGGTAACAATAGTATGGCTCAGTCTACACCTCCAGCAGCACTAGCAAGTTGCCCAACTCAGCAGGGTGCTTCATCTGGTATAGGTGGCGATCAGCACCAGAACATGTTGTATGCCTTCCAGGCTCACCAGGATCAGGAAGATTCTGCTGATGTGGTTACTGGTACATTGCGAGTCCTTCATTTAGATGTTTATGCTTTGTTAGATCCAGGGGCTACTCTTTCCTTTATAACTCCCTATATAGCAGTAAAATTTGGTGTTAGTCCAGAAACTCTTTGAGAACCCTTCTCAGTCTCTACTCTAGTTGGTGACCCAGTTATAGCTAGACGGGTATATAGAAATTGCATTGTCACAGTTTCTCTAAAACCTCAACAAATCTTGTATAGTTAGAAATGGTAGACATTGATGTCATTCTAGGCATGGATTGGTTACATTCCTGTTATGCCTCAGTCAATTATAGAACTAAGATTGTTTGTTTTCAGTTTCTAGATGATCCAATCTTAGAATGGAAGGGTAGTAGATTAGTGCCTATGGGTCGATTCATTTCTTACCTTAAGTCCAGAAAGTTGATTTCTAAGGGTTGTCTCTATCATCTAGTTCGGGTTAAGGATTCTAGCTCCAAACCCTAACTCTTGAGTCAGTTCCTGTAGTTAATGGGTTTCTAGAACTGTTTCCAGAAGATCTTCCTGGAGTTCCTCTTGAAAGGGAAATTGACGTCAGAATTGATCTCCTTCCAGATACCTAACCTATTTCTATTCCTCCTTACAGAATGGCTCCAGCTGAGCTTAAGGAATTGAAAAAGCAGTTAAAAGACCTTCTAAATAAAGGCTTCATCAGACCCAATATATCCCCATGGGGTGCACCAGTGTTGTTCGTGAAAAAAATGGTTTTCTCATGATGTACATTGACTATCGGCAATTGAACAAAGTCACAATTAAGAATAAGTACCTTATCCCCATGATTGATGACTTGTTTGACCAACTTTAGGGTGCTAGTCATTTTTCGAAGATAGACCTCAGATCCGGTTATCATCAGCTTAGAGTCAGAGATAGTTACATTCCGAAAACAGCCTTCAGAACTCGGTATGGTCATTATGAATTTGTAGTTATGTCATTTGGACTAATCAATTCTCCTGCAGCTTTCATGGACTTGATGAACAGGGTGTTCAAGCAATATTTGGACTTGTTCGTTATCGTCTTTATTGATGATATCCTCATTTATTCTAGGAATAAGGAAGAACATGCGACTCATTTGAGGGTGGTCCTGCAAAATCTCAAAGATCGCCAGTTATTCACAAAGTTTAGCAAATATGAGTTTTGGTTGCAATTAGTTGCTTTCCTTGGGCATATTGTGTCTAGTGAAAGTATCTGAGTGGATTCTCAGAAAACAGAAGTAGTGAAACAATGGCCCAGACCTACCTCTCCTACGGATATCAGAAGTTTCATGGAAGGAATTTCATCCATAGCTTCTCCATTGACTAAGTTGGCTCAGAAAAAGGTCAAGTTTCAGTGGTCAGATGAGTGTGAGAAGAGCTTCGCTGAACTGAAAACTAGGTTGACTACAACTTATGTTTTGACTCTACTAGAGGGTTTAGACGGTTATGTGATCTACTACGATGCGTCCAGAGTCGGCCTAGGTTGTGTGTTGATGCAGTGAGGTAAGGTTATATCGTATACTTCTAGACAACTTAAGGTGCATGAGAAGAACTATCTGACTCATGACCTCGAGCTTGCAGCCGTAGTATTTGCCCTTAAGATTTGGAGACACTACTTGTATGGTGTTCACATAGATGTGTTCACAGACCATAAGAGCCTTCAGTATGTGTTCACCCAAAAAGAGTTGAACCTTTGCCAGAGGAGATAACTTGAGCTCCTCAAGGACTTTGATGATATGAATGTACTTTACCATCCTGGTAAGGCCAATGTAGTAGCAGATTCTCTTAGCAGACTATTTATGGGTAGCGTAGCACATGTCGAGAAAAAAAGGAAAGAACTAGCAAAAGATGTTCACCGGCTTGCTCGTTTGGGAGTTCGCCTTATGAGCATATCAGATGGTGGTGTAACAGTTTAGAATGGGTCAAAATCTTCATTGGTAGTGGAGGTTAAAGAAAGACAAGACAGTGATCCAATATTGCTTCAACTAAAGGGTGCAGTCCATCAACAGAGGGTTGAGGTTTTCTCCCAAGGGGGAGATGGTGTGCTTCACTATCATGGTCGTTTATGTGTTCCTAAGATGGGTGAGTTGAGACAACAAATTCTCGCAGAAGCCCATAACTCCAGGTATTCTATTCATCCAGGCACCGCTAAGATGTACCGTGATCTGTGGGAAGTCTTTTGGTGGAATGACATGAAAAAGGATATAGCAGATTTAGTGGCTAAGTGTCCTAATTGTCAACAAGTGAAGGTAGAACATCAGAAACCAGAGGGTATGAATCAACAGATCAACATTCCTACTTGGAAGTGGGAAGTGATCAACATGGACTTCATTACAGGTTTACCTCATACTCGCAGACATCATGACTCCATTTGACTGATAGTTGACAGAGTTACTAAGTCTGCACACTTTTTGGCTGTCAGGACTACTGATTCGGAGGAAGACTACACCAAGCTTTACATTAATAAGATAGTCAAGTTACATATGGTTCCTTTGTCTATCATCTCAGATAGAGGTCCTCAGTTTACCTCTCATTTCTGGAAGTCTTTTCAGAAAGGTCTTGGTACTTATATTAATCTTAGCACATCATTTCATCCATAGATGGATGGTCAGACATAGCGTACTATTCAGACCTTAGAGGACATGTTGAGAGCTTGTGTGATCGACTTCAAGGGTAGTTGGGATGATCACCTTCCTCTTATAGAGTTCGCCTACAATAATAACTACCACTCCAGTATTCAGATGGCCTTTTATGAGGCATTCTATGGGTGCAGATGTAGATCTCCAGTTAGGTGGTTTGAGGTAGGTGAATCAGCCTTGATAGGGCCTGATTTGGTTCATGATGCTACGAAAAAAGTTTTGCTCATCAGAGACAGACTTCAGACAGCCTAGAGTCGCCAGAAGACTTATGCAGATGTAAGGAGAAGGGACTTGGAGTTCCAAATTGATGATGGGTTTCTTGAAAGTGTCACCTATGAAGGGGGTGATGAGATTTGGCAAGAAAGGGAAGATCAATCCTAGATATGTAGGCCCTTACAAGATCTTGAAAAAAGTTGGTAAAGTGGCTTATGAGTTAGAGTTGCCAGACGAACTAGCAGCAGCGCATCCGGTCTTTCATATTTTGTTGTTGAAAAAGTGTGTGGGTGATCCAGCATCTATAACACCTTTGGAAAGTGTGGCTGTGAAAGATAGTCTCACTTATGAGGATGTGCCAGTTGAGATTCTTATTCGTCAAGTTCGTAGGTTGAGAAACAAATAAGTCGTTTCAGTTAAGGTTTTGTGGAGGATTCAGTCCGTAGAGGGAGCTACTTGGGAAGCAAATGTAGCCATAAAGTCCAAGTATCCTCATCTCTTTCCTTCTAATTCCATTCCAGTTTGAGGTAATAGTTCCTCTCCAGTGCTTCAGTTACTCATGCGTAGATTCAATCTTAGTATCATGTTCCTTCGGTTGTTCTTGCATTTTCAGCATATTTGCATGTTCTTGGAACTTAGTTGAGTCATATTTCAGTTTTCAGTGTTTAGTGATAGGGTTTTCAACTCTTTCCCTCCACCTTCAGCTAGTTTTAGTCTTCATTCAAGGACGAATATTCCCAAGGGGGAGATAATGTAACACTCTATATCCTAGACAGACTAGAATGCAGATTCCAGAAGTTACAGGTGCCACCGACAGGCACCACCCACGGACCGTAGGGTGACCCACAGACCGTAGGTGGGGTCCATGGATGGCCACTTGCAGCCCCTCCACAGAAAGCCCAGAAAATTTGGCTAAGGGTAGACTCACGCCTGGACCTACGGATCGTAGGTGAGGCCATGGTCTGTGGTCAAGGTCAGTGGTTCAGACCACGAGAACCTAGTCTCTGAAGACAGTCAACGATTGACTAGGACTGACCGTGGGTCAGTCCACGGACCGTCGGTTGGCCCCGACAACTTTAAGTCAGGGGTCGTTTGATCTTTTCCCTATGCGTTGGACCCCTAAACTACGTTGTTTAACCCCTAAACTATATAGTTTTGGTTAATTTTAGCCTAGTAACTTAATTAGAGCTTACCTTAGTCAACTCATTCTCCAAATAATCATCAAGTTGAATGAAAAGAAGGAGAAAGAGTCGACCAAGCCCTAGTCCAAGAACGCATCAAGTTTTCTTCAGTTCCAGCCTCAAAATCGAAAGATTTCTCCGTGAATTTCATCACCAGGTATATGGAATTTCACTAGTGGGTTCCTTTCACTCATTAGGTCCTTAGAATTCAATCAAATTCTTGATTCTCTACATCATGCTTAGACCTAGGGTTTCTAGAATTTCAAATTTATGTTATGATTCAATTGGTAGATTAATCCAAATCAGATTATCATGTTTTTGAGGAATTGTTTCTTAGCTTATTTCATGAAACTCAGAACCCTAGTTGTGTAGATTCGTTTAGTTCATGAATTACACTTGCTAGGTCAGTTTATTCAGTTATACATGCCCCAGTTAAGAATGTTTCATTATTAGTATATTAATGTTGCATTTTCAGTTAGCATGTCAGTATTTTGAGTTATTCAGTATTACAAATGTTCAGTCATAATATGTTAATTACATAATCAGTTGGGAGTAGGCTTAATACCAAGTGGACTAAGGGCCAGTCACCCTCATAGTCCCAGAACTACATGCCCCCGTAGGTAAGTCCCCTCTGTGGGCATTATACTTAGTGATCATGCCAGTCATGCCTCTATACCCTTGGAAAGGTATATTGGGTCCTCTCGATGGGACATATACATCGGAATCCACATTTAACTCATGTGGTTTTATGTCGGTTATTAGTAGCTTCCACAGACAGATTCTAGTGTATTTACCAGGTTATCAGTTATAGTTCAGTATTTAGTCTCAGTATGTTATAAGTTTTGTCACTACATTCAGTTAGTTTATATTCAGCATGTCTAGCATATTTATGTTCAAATTCTATCATTGCTTTATCGCTTTGTTCAGTTATATGTTTTATTCAGCTTTATTCTATCCTGCGTGCTCAGTACCTTTCAAGTACTGACGCATACTCTGCGCTACATCTTCTCGTGATGTAGGTTCAGGTCCTCAACATTCAGATCATGCATAGATCGGTTCCTGATCTCCAGTTCAGCAGCATCAGTGGTGAGTCCTCATTCTTCGAGGACGAGTGACATGTTATCTTTCCATTTTCAGTCTTTAGTTTCAATTTTCGCTAGAGTTAGCTGGGGACCTGTCTCAGCATCTCTAGTCAGTAGAGGCTTTTATTCAGACATAGTTTAGATTCAATTTTAGTATGTGTTTGATCTTTCAGTTGTCGTTAAACTCATTTTCAGTTTTATCTTCAGACAGTATTGGGTATTCCCCTTCTTTTCATTTTATGATATATTTCTGGCTTCCGCATAGTATATTTTATTAAGTAATCTTTTATATTCTTATGATATGCCAGCTCAGGGTTAGCTTGGGGTCACTCGTGATCCTAGGTCCTGTGTTTACGTCCAAAGTGGTAGCCTCGGGGCATAACAACGGCCCTGGCAGCGTGAGGAAAAACGTTGTATCATCACATAGCTCATAAGAGATGGTTGTCGGTTAGAGAAACTCCCGCGGAGATATTTTGTATTCTTATATACACACAGTTTATTGTGTATTTTCATATACAAATAGAGTTTATATTGTATCCTTGCATACAAACTGAGTATATTGTATTCTTAAATACATTGAGTTGCTTTCTATTGTTATAAAAACTTTCCATATATTGCATCTCTTATTGTTGCTTTATATTGATTTGAGTATCCAGAGTTGAGTATATAGAGTTGAGTACCCAGAGTCGAGTGTCTGATAATTGAGTTGAGTCTTATTTCACTATGTTGAGTATCTTATCATTGAGTTGAGCCTTATTTCACTGAGTTGAATGTCTTATCATTGAGTTGAGCCCTATTTTCTATGAGTTGAGTTGAACTATGTTTCTTTAAGTTGAGTCGAGTTAAGTTAAGTGAGTTGAGAAGAGGTAAGTATGTTGCTATTCCACCAGTTCAAGCTTATGTTCATGATTTAGAATTTCCCTTACATGCTCATATATTCCGTGTATTGAGCCATTTGGCCTACATCATTTCATGATGTAGATACATGTATTCAGGATCATCAACAGGAGATTCGTTGATACCACATGCAGTTCGAGTTAGCTATGGTGAGCCTGCTTGCTTCTGGAGGGTTCCACTTGTACTTTCAGTTATATCAGTATTAGGATGTCGTGGGTCTTGTCCCTATGTCCATCTCAGTTGTTAGAGGCTTCTTAGACAGTTAGTTGATGTTAGTTCTCGAGTCCTTCCATTTCAGTTATGCTTGAGACTTGAGTTGCCACTTTGGCCAACGAATGTTTAAATATAATACATTCCCAGTTATCTTTGAGTTTTCAGTTTACTTTTGAAAGTACATTTATGTTGAGTAAAGTCTTCTGCTAAGATTTAAGCCATGCCAATGGTTCGCTTAGGGACAACAATGGTTCTCGAGTGCCAGTCCTGCCCAGGGTGTAGGCTCGGGGTATGACAAATTTGGTATAAGAGCACATAGTTCAAGAGTCCTAGGGAGTTTATGAATCAGTGTCTGTTGAGTTCTAGTTATTGGTGTGAAGCGCACCATAACTATAATTAGGAGGTTGCGACACATACGAACTATGTCACTTCTTTCATACTCATTTCGTGCAATAGAATGTATATCTATAAAAGTTTCTTTCTAAATCGTGCTTGCGCGTGTCTTTTAGATCAATCCTACATGAAGACCTGTCAGAGGTCGTCCGGATAGAAGGAATATTGAACCACAGGAACAAGGGGTACCTAATGCACCATAAGTGCAACCCCAATGAGAGGTCATTAATGCTGAATTCTGTGAGTCCATCTGGATGTTGAGCCAAATTGTGACCAACCAAGCTGGGCAACAAAGAGAGAATCATCGAGAAGTGGCTCATATTTCTAGAGTCTGTGAGTTCTTAAGGATGAATCACATGCATTAGCATATTCAAAGACTTAATTACTCATCAAAAACACTTTTACATCTTTTTTCATCATAATAGTGGAGGATATTTTTGTAAATAATATTCTTATACAATGATTGACATAGTGAGTTTACTATTTTATCCTTATTAATTATGAAGTTGATGAATTAAAAATTTAACATTTTCAAAAAATTCTACATTTTTCAAAATTAATTAATTAAAAATATAATAGGTAAAAAAATTGTCCTTTTTTATTTGTCAAAATGAACAAGTAAAAAATAACAATTTGACAAATAGTTAGGGACAAAGGGTCTGAGCATAACCTATTCTAAAATGATTGCCAGCTTAAGTCAATTTAATTCTCAATTTCAACAAGCTTTCTATTTTTAAGAATAATTAAAAGAAAAAGAGATGTTGCATATCCATGACTCTGATCTTAACAACAAGAGTGATTTACGGATAAGTATAAGATTAATGTATTAATCTAACTGATGTATTAATATAATCACTCTAAATCAATTATTAAATATGACCCATTCAACAAGTGTTAATTCCTTAAAACTATATCAAATTGCAAATATATAGAGTTGATTAATTCCAGCCACAACTTGATAGAAAATTTTCTATTACTAAATATTGTCCTCATGTTATTACAGTATTTAATTTAAATATAAAAGCATCGTTAGCAAATCGTGCCTTGTAAATAGGAAATAGATTTGATATTAGCGTCTCATTCACACGAAAATTTAGACCGTACAGTCACTAGGATTAAATATACATCCTTAATTAATATAATTCCAGCTGTAAGACAAAATCACACATCTTTTAGACAAGTTTAGTAAATCTCCAAAATGATTAATCAAATATATAAAAGTACATTAAATATATTATTATTTTTATCGAAATGATTTATTGTTTTAACATAGAAATTCAAGATGCTAGAATACTACTAAATGAATTGGTCATTTAATTAAAGTGAATTTTGCATCCACAATACATCAATGAGATAATATTATTTAGACTAAATTAGGCAGATCATGTTTCAATTTAATTTTTAGCTTAATTTAGTTCAAAATAAATTCGAACAAATCTTAATTCAATCATATTTTTTGTTCAAACTCATTTTTACTTCTCCAATTCAGTCAAAGTGGTCCATTTGTCACCTCTAATTTGAGGTATCATTTGTCACCGTCGGTAGGGGAAATGGCAGGCGAACCCTAGCCTCATAATATATTTAATCCACTCATTAGTCATTACTGTACGTTTCACTGTTCACCCAAAACTTTTTTACTCTTTTAGACTGTTCAGAAAGATTACAGTTGCTCCACTCCGATTCGAAATATATAATACAGAAACATGTCTTTTAACTAAATTTTATTTTATATTTATATTCTTCAATTTTGAATATGTATAAGTAGACATTTAAATTTCTATAAAGTTGAACAAATAGATGCATGAGTTTTATGTGACATAATACTTATAGGACATAACATATGACACAAATTATCATATAAGATGTCACATAAAATTGTGGGTCTATTTATTCAAATTTATATAAATATAAGTATATACTTGGGTACACCCAAAATTGAAAGCATAAATGTGAAATAAAATTAAATTAAAAGGTATATTTATGTATTATGCCTATTAGAAATGCTTTAAAATTGGCTTAAGTCATCGACAACCACTTAAAGTTGTCCCCATAATTCATTTGAACACCTCAACTAAGGTTTGTACCTATGAACACCTCTACCCCTCAGAATTGATATCGTTTTGACTTTTTTCTAACAATCAATAAAAAATTTAAAGTGTGTGAGCTACACTCGTGATGACATGACACAATAACGAATTAAATTGTAACACGTGTCATTTGGGTTCAAAAATTTATTTAAGAAAATATTATAATTTCTTTAAAAAATAAATAAAAAAATAGAAAAGTAAAAATTAGCCCTTCACAACCCACCCACCCAAAACCTTCCGGTAGGAATCAGCCGCCACCACAGTCCGTCCACCAGTTCGCCCACCCGTCCGTCCAACATTTATTTCTGTAATCAACACCATAGATGCCATCTACCCTCACCCTTTTATTTCGATTTGTGATTTTCATCATTATCATAATTGTCATTTCTCCTATCTCATTCTCTTTCTCAAACATCAATTAAAATTTGTCGATAATTTTTATATTGCGGGTTCTTTAGGGTTTGAACTCTTTAACAATTTTTTTTAAAAAAATGAAATTTGTACTATTCTTGTCGGAAAAAATGGAGGTTCGTCGGATTTTTTTTTACTTTTGACCCAATCTGATTTTATTTTCTTGATTGCATTTACTTTGACAACTTTAACTCTTTTGAAATTTTCAGTTAGATTTTTTCAGATTTATATCAGTTCTTTTGAATTTTTCTGATTTGACTGTCATTTGTTTAATAGGTAGTTCTCCAATAAAGATAATAATGACGATATTGGTGATGGAGAAATGATATTAGAAAGGAAAAACGAAGGAGAATATAGAAAGGGGTGAAGGTGGAACAATGGCAGAAAGATTGAGCTGGTGAAGAAAGGTGGAAGATTAAGGTGGTGTGGAATTAATTTTGAGGAAGAAGACTGCTAAAGATTTTTTTTTTATGTTTAGATTTTTGCTCAACTTTTAAAATGTTGACATGTCAATATTTGAATGGATTGTACTAATGTTTCTTTTTGCTTCACGCGCTTCTCAAGGGTGTAATACACCTTTGATGCCATATCATCAAAAAGTACTTAATAGGTACATGTTTTGAATAAGATAGGTGTTGAAACCCAATTTTGGACCTGCACAATATAAATTAATCATCGAGTTTCATAAATCAAAACGATTTGAAATAATTGACTTTATAAAGTTCAAAATATTTTTCAAGTTAATTTTACAAGTTTTATAATTTTTAAATTAGCATATATGTTTTATATAATTTTGTATATAATTAGTATATTTTATAAACATTTCAAAAACCATCTCAAAAAGATTTTAATTTTAGTAAGTATTTTATTGAATTAATTTTGTCTAAATTAGTAGTTTATATTTTGAGTCATTAGTATATTAAGTTAATTATTCTATGTCGTTAGAAGTAAGAAGCTCTTTAATTAATTCATATTGATTCATCTTGTTTAAGATTTGGCCAAAGTTCTCCGATCAAAATTCATTTGACCACTTTTGTAGTTATAATTTCAACTACACAAAAAAAAAATTCCTTCCAATTTTTGGACCCAAGTTGGCCCACTTTCACGCACATTTTAATTTCCAGTCCGCTACCTCAATCCCCTTTAATTTTCAGCAGCCCAATTCCTCACACCTGACCCGACCCATTTCCAATTATAAAGAGACCTATAACATCATCAGCACAACAGTTCCAAACGCTCACAGAAAGCACGTTAACTCCAGCAAACGACAACAACAGAGGCAGCGATACACGACGTCTTCATATCCTCAACAAAACGACAATCCAGCAATGACTAAATGACGCCCCAACGTTCATCAACTCATGGCATGAACACAGAATAGCACACGGAAGAGCAGAACACGGAACATTACTTTGCTCCTCCTTGTCTCCTTCCTCAATTTCTCTCTCCAATTAATGTCGCAGTAGCAAGCGTTTCTTCCTTTTACCTCTTTGGGAATGGGGTGAAATTTCGGAAAAAGTTTGTCTCTCCGAAATTGTGAATGAAATTTTGAGTTTGAATTCGAAAAGGGCCCTTGAATTTGAGTTTTTGGATCCCTTTTCCCCCATTTTTTCTGAACCTAATTTCCCTTCTATATAATTGCTTTTGTTCACAGTTGAAGGGGGAGAGATTTTTTAGTTGAAAATTCTTTACTAAGGCAGAGAAAAAAGTTGAAAAGTATTGGAAAAAATCGGTGAGAGTTTACAGAGGAGACGATTCCAAAGCTACAAAATTATATAAGAAATACTCCTCACATTCCTTTTCTTTTCCGTGTGCGCTGGTTGCTGGAATTCTCGATGAATTCTCGAGGTCTTTGTGTAGTGGTGGACGCTTCTCGTGGTTAGCTTGTTCTCGTCTCAGTTCACTGCCCCCGAAAAGGTAAACTTCTTTTCAATTCCAACTCTTCAGTTGTCGTTCTATTTTTTTTTATGAGTTGAAATGGTTTGTTGGTTTATTTTCTTCATCTCTTGAATGTCTTTCTTCTCCTCTGTTCACCGCTCGTGTATGGTAGCCGAGCGATTGGGTCTGAGTTGGTGTTCTTAGTCGTCTCCATGAGTTAGTCGTAATATTGATTTGAAGCTCTGTTGATTTATATTTAGCGTTGATGGTTCCCCCCTTCTTGTTTGAGTTTATTTCGTTATTCCCCTTCTCTAATCCATTACTTGAAGGTTGTTGAGTTTTTGCTTCTATCTCTGCCTATTTGAGGTTTGTCTGAACATGATTTGAGTTATGTTTTATTTTTCTTTTTCGTTAGTATTGTCTGATGTATATGGAAGTTGTATGTGCTTTCTCTGGGTATTTTAAACATAAATCCCTTTTTCCCTCTAAGTAATGGCAGCCACCTTAATTTTCAATAGTTGAGGTTGTTCACATGAAATTTGTTGGACTTACTCGTCCTCTATTAGCTTGCTTATTACTTTTATTGTGAGCATGAAAAGCCTTTTTATTTTAAGCTTTGATTTAGCTTCTTGAAATTGATTTTAATCGCTTATTCGTTCCATGTTTTGGTATATTAGTTGTTGTCTATGACACTTTTCTGATTGCCTCAAGGTGTAAACTCTTTTAGATTTTCAACCTCTTTAAAGTTCTTTTGTGGGAGAGGTTGAGTTCATGTAAGTGTGACAAGAATATCATTTCTTTCCTGTCGTATTTCGCTGCCAAAAATGGTTAGAAAAGCTCCTAAAATATCATGTTCACTATCCTGAAATGTCTTCATAACTGCCAGCCAGCCCCTTTCCAGATGCCCCCTCTATTTTGTTGTCATTATTTAATGTCATTGTGGCTGATGGTATTGGGGTATAACTAACAAATTTTTCGGTATACAATTTGATGTTTACTCATACTTTGAGTGGAGCTTTTCTCCTCTTAGTTTAGCATCTTGAAAAAGCTCTTCTTGAATTAATCATGTGTTTTGTGTAAAAATTGAACAACTAAGGGTATTTCCTTTATTTGTGCATACTTTGTTGACAATTAATTCCCTTTGGGTTTGAATTATAACACTGTTAAGGTAATTTCTTGTGACAAATATGTTTATATTTATTAAGAGAAAGAATTTATGCCTAATCTATTTTTTTATCTATCTTTATCTTTGTAATGTTGCACTTTTATTATTTTTAAAAGAGTTCTTTGGAATATATGGTTTAATTGGGTCATATTTCACCTAAGATCACCATACTTTATTAGTTTAAAATGCATATTTTGGACTATAATTTTTGAGTGTCAAATGTGTGAATTTTAGATGCTATTTAACCGAGGATAAAATGTGTTAGTTTCTTTTGTTTAAGTCACTTAAGAATTGTGATTTAGAGTAGCTTTTCCATGGTTACTTACTGATTTTCCTTTCTTTCCATGTTTTACTGTATGTGACATCTGTTTAAGTCCTCAGGGACTCTATCTCCGCATTTCCAAAGGGGTCATGAAGGCCCTAATATTCTTTATTTGAGTCAGCCAGCCATCAGGAGTGAAGAATAATTCCCTTGAAATCGAAGAACAGGTCCTTCAAAAATTGACGAATAGGGTTTGGAGCTGATACGAAATTGTATACACTAGTATACACCTAGTGTATACGAAAAAAATGAGAAGATGGGCTTAAAGAGTCTCTCTCTTCTTTAAGAAGTTGTATTTTGTTATGTTTGGGCCTAAGCCCTCTTATTTCCATTATTATAATGTGTTATTTATTAGGACAGGTATCAAATGGAAGAAGTGGGCCTAAATCCCAATGAGAAAATTAGCCTATCTTAGGACAGGTGCAAATGGGACAACGGTCCAAAACTGAAATTAGGCCCAAGTACTGGCCCAAGCGGACAGGAAAACCATACTTGGGTCCAAGTCTCTCTCTTTATTTATTATGTGTGTTTATTTGTTATCGATTTTAAGGTTTCGAACATTCAAACCCCCGGAAGACACCCATTTTGAATTAATCATTTAACTAAATTATTAGTCCCTTACTTGACTTAAAAAGTAAATAAATAAATAAATAAGTTTACAAAATACTCCATTTAAATAATATTGCAATATTTTTCTATTTCTCCCTTAAATTGGTCCCAACTATAAAATAGTTCAGTTTTGCAATTCAAACTAAGTTAAAATTATTTTAGCCAAATAATTAATTGCCGGATAGTCGCGTATTAGCGGACATTTCAGGTGCTTTCAAACCCTTCCTGAAATGCTAATAAGAACCCCGAACCCCTTTTAAAGTTTTTATTAGATTTATGTTTTAGTCTTTTGAAAACAATAGTTTTCTTGATTTTACTTAAAAATTAAGTGGCGATTCTAAACCAGTCTAATTATATGTTTTTAAATAAAACAGAATGACGACTCTGCTGGGGATTTGAATGGTTCTAACCTTAAGATTAAGTTATTTGGCTACATGTTTTAACTGTCTATTTGTTTTATCTATCGCATATATTGAATTGTGGCATTCATGGCACCCGATTTCGCCAAATGGTAAATAAATTGCATTAGGAAAAAAGTCGGTTACGTGGCTTACCATGACTGTCTTTCAGAAAAAATACAAGTTGAATTCTTTGGAAGTGATAAACGAATAGTTGGCTTGTGGTCATCCAACGTCGTTTATTAGACTTCACCCCGTTGTTTGTCCGACTCGGGTAATCGTCATTTCTAAACCAATTCTAGTCAACCTAGAGTAGAGCGAAACCAAATCCAAATCCAAATCTAAGCATTAGCCTAAGACGACTTAATACCCAAGGCGTATTAAGTCCATTAGTAAAACCGCCAAAAATCATGTCCAAGGTCCACGACCTAATGACATATCATAATATTTGACATTTGAAAGATGTATGTGTGGAAACCTGATTGTTGCCTATTTATGGGAGGGAATCTTAACCGTGCTTTATTTTGTAGGTATGGATTGATTTCGTAAATTCGACATGGTAGTGGAAGCCCCAGTTTTGCTCAAGATGTGGTACAATGACCTCACTACGGGTCACAGAACTCATCAACATGGTCGGGTGGCCTGAGCTGATTGAAGTCCTCACAGGTTATTGGGACAACAAGAAGATGGTGTTCCGATTTTGAACCATGGAAATCACCCCGACAATTGAGGAAATTTGGGACGAAATAAACACAGTCGGTATAGGGCTTGAAGAAAGAGTGAGAAAACGGGAAAACATCATAATCCCTAACAAGCCTACCCTTGAGGATATTGTAAACTGGCTCGGATTAAGAAAGGATTGCGCCTATTGGGCAGAAGGTTCTAGAGTTTCTTTTATGGATCTCTATGTCAGATTTGGGCATGCGAGCTTCTATGCGAATTACAACCAAGAGTTCAGGGTCACTTTCAGAGAATGGGACGGGATCAGACCGTTGGCATTTACTATCGCACTATTAGGCACCATGGTTTTCCCACATGGCCCGAGTCTCAGTATCAACACCCAGGTGATAATACTTGCGCACACTCTGTTCCACGGGCATCTGAACTAACGGCAAGTGAAGTACTACCCTATCGCGCCTGTCATCCTTTTCGACATGTACTGTGCTCTGGGTAGGTGTAAGGAAGGACATCGTAACTTTCAGGGCTGTAATCTCTTCCTCCAATGGTGGATAAATAGTCACTTGATGAAGAGACACAGAACTCAGGAACTCCACACCCTCGATGAGTATAATGCTCTTAAGAGTTTGAATGACATGTTGTTCTGGGCAGACTTAGAAAAAAGGAGAACCAGAGAAAGATGGACTCAAATTTTCTCTGAGTTGAGAGAAGAAGATATTCAGTGGATATTCGACCGTTTCTTCTCGAAAGATGTCATAGTATGGGGCGACAGACAATTTGTGCTTCCTCTACTAGGTATTCGGGGTATCCGCCCGTATGTACCCATCCGGGTCCTGAGGCAGTTCGAGAGAAGACAGACTACACCTCCAGACGCTTACTACCGTATCTATGTGTTCGACATCGGGGATGATAGACTGCATGAGGCTTCAGAGATGTTGAGATAATGGAAGAAAGCAATGCGAATGAAAGAAGGCACCATCGCCGCGGACCGATTTAATGCTGGGTACGATAAAACTACAAATCTTGGTTGAAGGGCAATATAAAAGGTATCTCCTTCTCAGTTCCGAACATTAACCGCAATGTAGAGGACAAAAAGTCCAAAGCTTTGATAGAACTAAGAGAGGTAAGATGAGAAGCCCATGAAATGCACGAGGAATTTCTCTGAAAGCAAGAGGAGGATAAGTATGCCCTCGAGAGAGTAACTCAAGAATTAGAAAGCTTGAGAAACGATTTGGGAGAGCTCAACTTATGGATTGGAGATAAGTAAAGCGGAATGTGTCTCGAAGACTGGGAAGAGAAAGGCCGCTGGAGCGAAGGATACTTGCTAATGATTCAATATAGGCTTCAACATCTCATGGCACCAAACAAGAGGAGCAGATCAGAGGCGGGGCCATCAGGAACATTTTAGCGGATTTCGCCCCTGTGAGGGTTTTTCTATGTGTATTTATTGTTGTTTGTCCCTGCGTGGGCTTGCCTTTCTTGTATTTTGGTACTCTTTTCAAATGACCCCTGCGTGGGCCTTTTCTTTTGTGTTTCCCGTTTATTCCCTACTCCCCCTGCTTATTTTTGCTTTTTCGAACATCATTTTATATGCAAAATTTTCTTTAGGGTAACAAAATGGTTCAATTCTACACATATATCTTTCAAATACGCTAGGCCTACCCTTGGCGCAAAAGGGCCCCTACTTGTTAGGACGCGCGATATATGCTTATGTGCTTTAACTGTTTATATGATATTGTTGCTTTGAATGAGAACATTTTTATCCCACTCCTTTTCAAAAAAAATTTGAAAGTCCCTACAATACCAAATACAAGTCACTATCAAATGTCCGACCAAAATTCCAGGAGTCTTGAGTTTCTCAACCAAAAATAAAATCCTACTACCAAATCCTAAAACATTACTTTATCATTTCAAGAAAGGTAAAATTGCTGCTAAGATGGAAAAAGGTAAGAATGTCGAGGTGAAGACGACTGAGGAGGATTTAAGGATGAAACTGCGTCGATTCAAATAAGAGATTCGAGAGATGGGAGGAAGAAGAATATAAGTTGAACTAGCCACCGCAGCTGCGCAACCCAAAAGTGCAACACTAGACGCGGAGTTAGAGGCTAAAATGGCAAGATATGCTATTATGAACGAGGAGACGATTGCTATGTGAAAGGAACATGATGTCTTCAACAATGATATAACCATGAGGCTTCAGAAAATACGCGAAAAATGCTCTTTCTTTAATCAAGAAGCCGATAGTGGTCCCGAAGACACTCACCTTGGAGCTACTGAAGAAGATACTGGGGAGGAAATTGTTTATAGGCCCCTTCTCTAGGGACGGTGGAAAGAAGGAAATGAGAAAATCACCCTCGAAGCATAAGAGTTTACCCCCCGTGATTAATGCGACAATCGGAAGAAGAAGCTTTGATGAAGACACCATCTATCTTTTAGGAGCTTTATTATCCGTTTTTCACTTTCCTTGTAATCACCAGAAATGAATGAATGAAAATGAAATTTTCCTTTGTATTCGAACTACATAGGGCCTGAATTCTCCTTAGGAGATACGTAGGCAGCCTTTCAAGGCTTGACCCCTATCCTTTAAAATCTTATTTTCTCCTCTTTCATTCTACAAGGAAGCATTGAATTCACATCAATAGATGCCGAAAGATGTAGCAAGAAGACCTTAGCTCAACGCGATTTAACCTTTCTCAGTCACTAGCCTCAAAATAAAATGAACAAATTCCTGCTTGTTCAAAAAATCAGTTCCCATTACTCGTGGGTTATCGTGTCCTCAAACGAAGCGACTTTTATGTGTTTACATGCTTTCTATGTGATATTTTGCATTATTTGTACTGAATCAAAACTAACAGATTTGCCTATGAGTTGTTTTCCTCTACAGGTAGTTAGAACTGATCTGTGTTGATAAGTTGGCTGAACACCCCTATTTTACAAGATCAAAAGTCCCTACAGATTCCTTCCCCGGTCAAAGTTCTCGAAAGGGCAAGTCAACAATGGGCGATAACGTTGAGGATACTGGCTTAACAGATGTTGTTGTGGCTCAGCCCGTCATCACCGATCAGAATGAGTTAATCGTGCAGTTAATGCAACAGATCGTTGAGATGCGGGTCGAGATGCAGAGAAGGCAAGATTTGCCTAATCCGGTTTTTGCTTTCAATGCTCCAGCAGAAGGAAGGCCTCCACTTCACTTTCCTCCGAACACAGAACAGGCTCAAAATCCACCCTCCAGTCCTGCTCAGAATCCCTCAATCATTGACCTAACCACCCAAAATCCCCATTATGCCTCTGCCTCTTATCATACATTACTCTCTCTTCAAAATACCAACCTCCAAGTGCCACTTTCTCCCCAAAATGCCAACCTCCAAACTGGTCCACCACCTCAAAACCAAAATGTTAACAACCCGCATACTTCCCTCCATCACCAAAATTAACATACCAACCCCCAAACTTTCCCTCAAAACTACCAAGCCACTCAAAATGCCCAAAGTCCCTCCATTGCTCCACCCCTACCCCAGAAAGTTTCACCGGAACCAAGTCAATGTGAGGCCTTTTGATGGATTGCAAAGAGACACATTGGGTGCGGTAAACTTGGATATTCAGGTAGGTCCTGCGGAATTTAATGTGGAGTTTCAGGTGTTGGATATCAATACCAGCTACAATTTGCTTCTGTGAAGACCGTTTATCCACATGGCTGGGGTTGTGCCTTCTACCTTTCACCAACTAATGAAATTTGTTTGGAAGGACCAGGAATTGGTCATTTATGGTGAATGGATCCATTCCAATGGCTATGCACCAATTGTTGATGATATCTCTCGAGGTTGTGATTTCTACATGGTGGAGCTAGTAAATTCCATCGATGATGACTTGTCCCCACAACCCCCTATGCCTTCTGTGTACAAGATGATTGCAACTGTCATGCTCCAGAATGGTTTCGAACCAGGTTTTGAATTGGGGAAGCACTTTCAAGGAATTGTCGAGCCTATTCAGACCCCCGCCAAAGGAGCGAGATTCGGTTTGGGATATGTCCCAACAGATGACGAAGCAGAGACAAAGAACAAGAGTGTTGACCAAACATTGGCCAGGCCAATTCCTCATTTGTACCAGGCATTCCCGGTGCGAGAATATGTCAACAATGGTGGTCTCGAGGAAGGAATATGGGGCATGTTCGAAGAAGTTGACACAATTAAGAAGGATGAAGCTGGGACCTCAGGAATCTGTGATGCCGAGCCGGAGGAACAGTTGCAGATTTGGACCTCCATGCCGCTTTTGATCCCCCGTTCATATTGGTAGAAATGACACATATTTATGTTTGTTTTTAAAATCGATGGTAGTCCGGAAGAGGCCTGAGACCCACCATTTATGCAGTCTTTTCTTGTTTGAGTTTTTAATTTCCCCGTGATATTTAAAAAGGCAAAATGGCCCTTGGCCATGACCAAAGTTTGTGCTTGTTTTTCAATCTAAATGAAAGCCTCTTTTATCAATTTTTTTTTACTTATATGTTTACATTTTACTTTCCTAACTTTGTTTATTTATGATTTCAGTAATATTAAATTAAGACTTGCCAATGTCATGTCATGTCATGAACCGAGTGAACGAAATGAGGCAGGTGATGACGACTGCGAGGAATACGAAGAAGAAAATGAGGTACCCGAACATGTTGCTGAAGAGTTTTGACAATTTGAGAATCAGCACACGATAAATTTGGAAGAAATCGAGACTGTGAATCTTGGAGATGAGAAGTGTGTTAAAGAAGTGAGAATCAGCGTCCATCTGACTGAAGGTCAAAGAAGGGACCTGGTTCATTTTCTTAGAGAATACATTGATGTATTTTCCTGGTCTTACAGAGATATGTCAGGGCTGAGTACGAATATGGTGTCCCACAAGTTGCCGATTAATCCATCTTTCAGTCCAGTAAAACAAAAGACTTGGAAGTTCAAGCCTGAGTTGAGTTTAAAGATCAAAGAAGAGATTACCAAACAGATCGAGTCTCAAGTAGTGGAAGTGATGCAATATCCAACTTGGTTAGCCAACGTTGTTTCGGTTGCCAAGAAAGACGGAAAAATTAGAATTTTTGTTGACTACAGAGATCTCAACAAAGCTATCCCAAAAGATAATTTTCCATTGCCAAACATTCACATTCTCATTGATAACTGTGCTAAGCATGAGATGCAGTCATTTGTGGATTGTTATGCGGGCTATCACCAAATCCTGATGGATGAAGAAGATGCAGAAAAGACAATTTTCATCACGCCCTGGGGTGTATTTCATTATCGGGTGATTCCTTTTGTTCTCAAGAACGCAGGTGCTACTTACATGAGGGCTATGATGACCATCATTCACGATATGATTCACAAGGAGATCGAGATGTATGTAGATGATGTCATAATCAAGTCCTGCGAGAGTTCGGATCACTTGACTCACTTGAGGAAATTCTTTGATCATCTACGCCGATACAATTTGAAAGTCAAATCCCGCCATGTGTGCTTTTGGAGTGCCAGCTAGCAAGCTGTTGGATTTATAGTCAACAGGATGGGAATTGAGCTTGACCCTTCCAAGATCAAGGTGATCCAAGAATTATCTCCTCCGAAGACCAAGAAAGAGGTGATGAGTTTTCTTGGAAGGTTGAACTACATTAGCCGATTCATAGCTCAATCCACTGTGGTGTGTGAGTCCATCTTTAAGCTGTTGAAAAAAAATGCCCTGACCAAGTGGACCAGAAAATGTCAGACTGCTTTTGATGCCATCAAGACTTATTTGTCCAATCCACTGGTGTTGGTTCCTCCGCGAGAAGGGATTCCATTGTTTCTATATTTGTCGATCTCGGATAATGCATTTGGATACGTGTTTGGTCAACATGATGAAATAGGGAAGAAGGAGTGAGCCATCTATTACTTGAGCAAAAAATTCACTCCATATGAGGCTCGTTACACTCTGTTGGAGAGGACGTGTTGTGCTTTGACTTGAATTGCTTAGAAGTTAAGACATTATTTGTCTTATTATACCACATACCTTATTTCCAGGATGGACCCGTTGAAGAATATCTTCCAGAAAGCAATGCCGACTGGGAAGTTGGCTAAATGTCAAATGTTTTTTAGTGAGTTTGACATCGTGTATGTGACCCAAAAGGCGATAAAAGCACAAGCCTTGGTTGATCGTCTTGCGGAGAATCCAGTTGATAAAGAGTATGAATCGCTTAAGACTTATTTTCCCGATGAAGAAGTTGCATTTGTGGGTGAAGATATTTCTGAAGCATACCCTGGTTGGAGAGTGTTCTTTGATGGAGCGGCGAATCACCAAGGGAAAGGAATCGGAGTGGTCTTAGTATCAAAAATCGATCAGCACTATCCTATGGAGGCTAAACTCCGATTTGATTGCACAAACAACATGGCTGAGTATGAAGCATGCATCCTCGGTCTGAAGATGGCGATTGATATGAACGTTCATGAGCTTCTGGTTATTGGAGATTCAGATTTGCTAATTCATCAGGTGCAAGGAAAATGGGCCGTGAAGAACCCAAAGATTACACCGTACGTGCAGTATATATAGAAGTTGTGCAAAAGATTTCATAAGATCGAGTTCAAACACACTCCCAAGACACAAAATGAGTTGACCGATGCTCTTGCCACCATTGCCTCAATGATTAAACGTCCGGATACAAGTTATATTGATCCCTTGGATATAGAGGTAAAAGAGCAGCCTGTCTATTGTTCACATGTTGAAGCGAAACTAGATGGTTTGCCTTGGTATTTTGACATCAAGAAGTATTTAGAGACCGGGGCTTATCCTGAGAATGCAACGTTCAACCAGAAGAAGTCGATACGTCGTATGGCCCTCAGTTTCTTTGCAAGTGGGGAAATCCTTTATAGAAGGACTCCAAATTTAGGTCTTCTCAGTTGTGTTGATGCTAGTGAAGCTGCAAAGCTTCTGGAACAGATACATGCCAGAGTTTGTGGTACTCACATGAATGGCTCACTTTGGCGAGGAAGATCCTTCGAGCCGGCTATTTTTGGATGACTATGGAGCATGATTGTTGTAAGTTTGTGTAGAAATGCCATAAATGTCAGGTGCATGGAGATCTAATTCGAGTGCCGCCTTATGAACTCAATGCCATGAGTTCACCTTGGCCGTTTGTAGCTTGGGGCATGGATGTCATTGGTCCAATAGAGTCAGCCGCCTCCAACTGAAACAAATTTATTTTGGTTGTCATTGACTACTTCACCAAGTGGGTGGAAGCAGCTTCGTATTAGTCGGTGACCAAGAAGGTTGTAACTGATTTCGTTCGCAACAACCTGATATGTAGGTTTGGAGTGCCAGAATGCGTCATTACTTATAACAGAGCGAATCTTAACAGTCACTTGATGAGAGAGCTATGTGAATAATTCAAGATTATTCACCGGAACTCAACCGCCTATCGTCCCCAAATGAATGGAGCTGTAGAAGCCGCCAACAAGAACATAAAGAAGATTTTAAGGAAAATAATTGATAATTGCAGAGGTTGGCATGAGATGCTACCGTATGCTTTGTTGGGTTACCGAATGATTGTCAGGACATCAGTTGGAGCTAGTCCATATTTGCTAGTATATGGAACAAAAGCAGTTATACCTGCAGAAGTTGAAATACCTTCATTGAGAATCATCCAAGAAGCTGAATTGAGTGATGCTGAATGGCTTCGCAAGCGGATTGATCAGTTGATAATGATTGTTTGTCATGGACAACTGTATCGACAGAGAATGATTCGTGCTTTTCACAAGAAAGTAAGAGTCATAATGTTTGAGGTTGGTTAGTTGGTTCTCAAACGTATTTTCCCTCACCAGGATTAATATAAAGGGAAATTTGCACCAAAGTGGCAAGGACCCTACATGGTTCGCAAAGTATTATTTGGAGGTGGATGGCACCGAATGACCGAAATCGATCAACTCAGACGCTGTCAAGAGATACTATGTGTGAAGCTTCAGTTTGTATTTCTAGTATTGCCTTGTAATCGTTCTATTTGCTTGTAATTGCTTTGTTTAGAATGTATCCCTATGTATTTGAACTATGTTCGACCTGAATTCTTAAGAATGAGATACATAGGCAGCCTATGTCGACCTCGGTCAATTTCTTTGTAATTTTCCTACTTTTGTTAATCCTCGAGAGGGGGAACTATGTTTGACCTGATACCTGCCTCAACGGAATACGTAGGCGTCACAACGGCTCGGTCATATATCTCGTAAGATTTCTATTTTTCTTTACGATAGAAACTAGGACATAATTTTTTGAGAGGGACTCAAAAATTCTCAAGAAAAAGATCTCTCCAACAAAGTCGAGACTGAAGTTACTTTGAAATTTGCAACTGGGACATAATTTTTAAGAGGATCTAAAAAATTCTGTGATTTGATCACCAACGGTTAAAGATAAGCCAAGACAGTTGACTGTAACAGAAATTTTGAGGATGGCCTCAAAATTTCAATAGGGTTTATTGGCAGTTTAGAGCAACTTTGAATACTTCCCAACAAATAATCAAATAGATCTCGAGACATCAACTCCCAAGGTGTTCATTAAGTTTGACGTGACATGACACTTGGCAGCAACCTTTTCCAAACATTATTTTTCAAAATCTATTTTCCTTAAAAACTTTTCCTTCATGTTTCAATTATTTTTGCATAAAAATGTTTTGTGTCATCTATCAAGAAGCGGGAGATCGGAGAAATCAACCGGAGATAGCAAGGCAAGGAGTAGACAACCGAAGAGATCGACGCAGATCAGTTCATTTTCAAACTAACAATTTTTCTGTGGATGTAGGTCTATAGGTTTGCCGCAAGATTATCATATTCCTCCATTTAATGAATATGGAGTAGTCAAAAAGGCGAGGAGCTCCCCAAATTGACAATTTTTCTGTAGATTCAGGAACTGTTTTATGTTTCTTATATCAAAGACTTGGGAATATAAATAGCATTATTTCATTCAAATTCTCAACAAGGCGAGGTCTATAATGAACATTCAATTATATTTGGAGATGAAGCAAAGGAAAACTCGAAGAAAGAAATTTTATTTATTTTCCAACAACTAAAGATACTTGGAGGACATTATCTGTATCATATTATCGGACATGATAATATTATTGCTCGGAGAGTCATTTATGTCGTATTGTCGAATGAGATGATACCATTACTCTGATGGTCATTTTTATTTGTATTGTCGATTGAGACGATACCGCCATCCAAGAGTATCTAGAAGATCACCTATGCTGCTTGGTAAAGCATTATCTTCGTTCGGTATCAGGAAGACATCATCAAAAGATTCATGCATTGCAAGAGAAAGAAGTCATGCATCGCAAAAAAGTCATGTATAGCAAGAGAAGGAAGTCATGCATAGCAAGATCAAGATTCATGCATAGCAAGAGAATGATTCATGCATCGCGGAAAGAAGTCATGCATTGCGGGAAAGAGATTTATACATAGCAAGAGAAAGAAGTCATGCATCGCAAGAGGAAAAAAAGTCATGCATCGCGGGAAAGAGATTCATGCGTCGCGGAAAAGAGGTCATGCATCGCGGGAAAGAGATTTATGTATAGCAAGAGAAATAAGTCATGTATCGCAGGAGAAAAAAAAGTCATGCATCGCGGGAAAGATATTCATGCATAGCAAGAGAAGGATTCATGCGTCGCGGAAAAGAATTCATGCATTGCGGGAAAGAGATTTATGCATAGCAAGAAGAAGAAACCATGCATAACAAGAGAAAAAGTCATGCATCACGGGAAAAAGATTCATGCATAGCAAGAGAAGGATTCATGCATTACGGAAAAGAAGTCATGCGTCATGGAAAAGGGTCATGTTTCGCAAGAGAAAGGAGTTATGCATCACAAGAGAAAGATTTGCCCATCACAGGAAGATAAACATCGACTGCATCGTTTTGCTTTGCAACAACGACATCAAGAGAACTATCAACATATTACATCAACCTATTTTATTACTTTGACGTCAAAAGAAGAGTACAACCCGATAAAGTTGACGTCAAATGTTCAAGGAGAGCAATTAAGTGTCAACACGGTAAAAGACACTATCTCTCCATTTGAATTACATTTTTTTATGCTAATGACTTTTATCTCAGTCTTTGTCGAGAGCATCCGAGAGGATGAATTCTCAAAACAAACCACAGGTGCGGACGACATAAAAAGGATGCAACACAACATGGAACTTTTTATTAGCAGCGAACTGGGACATAGTCCAAAGAGGAGTGCCAAACTATTAGGACGCGAGCTGAGGAGCGACTTCCACCACAATCAAACCATACCCCTATCAGAAGGCATGTGGGTTTTTTTTTGTCTCCACCGGAGCCATCTTTCCAATCTGAGTGACAATGCACCAAGAGCTTTAGAAATTATGTTCGTGTAAGTTCTTAATTATGGGTGCGAAGCGCGCCACATTCATGACTAAGAGGTTGCAAGCCTCTTTTTCATAACTCGACTTACTTTGTCGCTTTTCCAGAACCAAAGGGTATCTTGCATAATAGATTTCCTTTCAACCGATCGAGTCGAACTACAAGCAGCCTAATTCCCTAAGTTGAGGGATATATAGGCGGGCTCAATGTCAAAAACTCGACTGTATTCCAACATCCTCTCTTATATCTTATTTTAGGGCGTTCCGGTCTCTTCATAATTCGATATCGGGATAGCTTTTGAATTCCTTCTTAATCGTGTGTCAAATCAAACGTATCGAACTACAAGTGACCTGAATTCTCATATAGCCTGAGATATGTTGGAAACCCATTTTTGGGGTTCGGCCATAATTCTTTAAGTCCACACCAGAAACCGTTGTTAGAAGAGATGAAGATGTGGTCGGCCAAAATTGGTTTAGTCAATTTTATTTTCCTCAAATTTCTTGCATCAATCCAAGTAAAATGAGGGACAGTTATTGACACCCAAATTTGGACCTCCACAATATACATTAATCATCGAGTTTCATAAATCCAAACGATTTGAAATAATTGACTTTATAAAGTTCAAAATATTTTTCAAGTTACTTTTAGTTAATTTTACAAGTTTTATAATTTTTAAATTAGCATATATGTTTTATATAATTTTGTATATAATTAGTATATTTTATAAATATTTCGAAAACCATCTCAAAAAGATTTTAATTTTAGTAAATATTTTATTGAATTAGTTTTGTCTAAATTAGTAGTTTATATTTTGACTCATTAGTATATTAAGTTAATTATTCTATGTCGTTAGAAGTAAAAAGCTCTTTAATTAATTCGTATTGATTCATCTTATTTAAGATTTGGCCAAAGTTCTCCGATCAAAATTCATTTGACCACTTTTTGTAGTTATAATTTCAACTACACAGAAAACTTTTTTCTTCCAATTTTTGGACCCAAGTTGGCCCACTTTCAAGCACATTTTAATTCTCAGCCCGCTCCCTCAATCCCCTTTAATTTTCAGCAGCCCAATTCCTCACACCCGACCAGACCCATTTCCAATTCTAAAGAGACCCATAACATCATCAGCACAACAGTTCCAAACACTCACAGAAAGCACGTTAACTCTAGTAAAACGACAACAACAGAGGCAGCGATACACGGTGTCTTCACATCCTTACCAAAATGACAATCCAGCAGCGACTAAACGATGCCCCAACGTTCATCAACTCACGGCCTGAACACGGAACAACACAAGAAAGAGCAGAACATGAAACAATACTCTGCTCCTCCTTGTCTCCTTCCTCAATGTCTCTCTCCAATTAATGTTGCAGCAACACATGTTTCTTCCTTTTACCTCTTTGGGAATTGGGCGAAATTTTGGAAAAAGGTTGTTTCTCCGGAATTGTGAATGAAATTTTGAGTTTGAATTCGAAATGAGCCCTTGAATCTGAGTTTTTGGATCCCTTTCCCCTCATTTTTTCCGATCCTAATTTTCCTTCTATATAATTGCTTTTATTCACTGTTGAAGGGGGAGAGATTTTTTAGTTGAAAATTCTTTATTAAGGCAGAGAAAAAAGTTGAAAAGTTTTGGGAAAAATCGGTGAGAGTTTACAGAGGAGACGATTCCAAAGCTACAAAATTATATAAGAAATACTCCTCACATTCCTTTTCTTTTCAGTGTGCGCTGGTTACTGGAGTTATCGAAGAATTCTTGAGGTCTTTGTGTAGTGGTGGAAGCTCCTCGTGGTTATCTCATTCTCGTCTCAGTTCACTGCCCCCGAAAAGGTAAACTTCTATTCAATTCCAACTCTTCAGTTGTCGTTCTATTTTTTTTTCTGAGTTGAAATGGTTTGTTGGTTTATTTTCTTCATCTCTTGAATGTCTTTGTTCTCCTCAGTTCACTGCTCGTGTATAGTAGCCGAGTGATTGGGTCTGAGTTGGTGTTCTTAGTCATCTCCATGAGTTAGTCGTAATACTGATTTGAAGCTCTGTTGATTGATATTTAGCGTTGATGTTTCCCTCCTTCTTGTTTGAGTTTATTTCATTATTCCCCTTCTCCAATCCATTACTTGAAGGTTGTTGAGCTTTTGCTTCTATCTCTGCCTATTTAAGGTTCGTCTGAACATGATTTGAGCTATGTTTTTTTTCCGTTAGTATTGTCTGATGTATATGGAAGTTGTATGTGCTTTCTCTGGGTATTTTAAACATAAATCCCTTTTTCCCTCTAAGTAATGGCAGCCACCTTAATTTTCAATAGTTGAGGTTGTTCACATGAAATTTATTGGACTTACTTGTCCTCTATTAACTTGCTTATTACTTTTATTGTGAGCATGAAAAGCCTTTTTCTTTTAAGCTTTGATTTAGCTTCTTGAAATTGATTTTAATCGCTTAGTCGTTCCATGTTTTGGTATATTAGTTGTTGTCTATGACACTTTTCTGATTTCCTCAAGGTGTAAACTCTTTTAGATTTTCAACCTCTTTAAAGTTCTTTTGTGGGAGAGGTTGAGTTCATGTAATTGTGTCAAGAATGTCATTTCTTTTCTGTCTTATTTCGCTGCCAAAAATGGTTAGAAAAGCTCCTAAAATATCATGTTCACTATCCTGATATGTCTTCATAACTGCCAGCCAGCCCCTTTTCAGATGCCCCCTCTATTTTGTTGTCATTATTTAATGTCATTGTGGCTGATGGTATTGGGGTATAACTAACAAATTTGTCGGTATACAATTTGATGTTTTCTCATACTTTGAGTGGAGCTTTCCTCCTCTTAGTTTAGCATCTTGAATAAGCTCTTCTTGAATTAATCATGCATTTTGTGTAAAAATTGAAGAACTAGGGGTATTTCCTTTATTTGTGCATAATTTGTTGACAATTTATTCCCTTTGGGTTTGAATTATAACAGTGTTAAGGTAATTTCTTGTGACAAATATGTTTATATTCATTAAGAGAAAGAATGTTTGCCTAATCTATTTTTAATCTATCTTTATCTTTGTAATGTTGCACTTATATTATTTTTAAAAGAGATTTTTGGAATATATGGTTAAATTGGGTCATATTTCACCTAAGATCACCATACTTCATTAGCTTAAAATGCATATTTTGGACTATAATTTTTGAGTGTTAAATGTGTGAATTTTAGATGCTATTTAACCGGGGATAAAATGTGTTATTTTCTTTTGTTTAAGTCACTTAAGAATTGTGATTTAGAGTAGCTTTTCCATGGTTACTTACTGATTTTCCTTTCTTTCCTATTTTATTGTATGTGACATCTGTTCAAGTCCTCACGGACTCTATCTCTGCATTTCCAAAGGGGTCATGAAGGCCCCAAAATTCTTTATTCGAGTCAACCAGCCATCAGGAGTGAAGAATAATTCCCTTGAAATCTAAGAACAGGTGCTTAAAAAATTGACGAACAGTGTTTGGAGCTGATACAAGATTGTATACACTAGTATACACCTAGTGTATACGGAAAAAAATTAGAAGGTGGGCTTAAAGAGGCCCACTCTTCTTTAAGAAGTTGTATTTTGTTATGTTTGGGCCTAAGCCCTCTTATTTCCATTATTATTATGTGTTGTTTATTAGGACAGGTACCAAAGCAAGAAGTGGGCCTAAAACCCAACGGGAAAATTAGCCTATCTTAGGACAAGTGCAAATGGGCCAAAGGTCCAAAACTGAAATCAAGTCCAAGTACTGGCCCAGGCGGACAGGGAAACTAGACTTGGGTCCAAGTGTCTCTCTTTATTTATTATGTTTGTTTATTTGTTATCGATTTTAAGGTTTCGAACATTCAAACCCCCGGAAGACACCCATTTTGAATTAATCATTTAACTAAATTATCCGTCTCTTACTTGACTTAAAATGTAAATAAATAAATAAATAAGTTTACAAAATACTTCACTTAAATAATATTGTAATATTTTTCTAATTCTCCCTTAAAATGGTCCCAACTATAAAATAGTTCAGTTTTGCAATTCAATCTAAGTTAAAATTATTTTCGCCAAATAATTAATTGCCGGATAACCGCGTATTAGCGGACATTTCGGGTGCTTTCAAATCCTTCCTGAAATGCTAATAAGAACCCCGAACCCCTTTTAAAGTTTTCATTAGATTTCTGTTTTAGTTTTTTGAAAACAACAGTTTTCTTGATTTTACTTAAAAATTAAGTGGCGACTCTAAACCAGTCTAATTATATGTTTTAAATAAAATAATAGGTGTTCAATAGGAACATGCCTCAATTGAGGTGTTTTAGTGAGTTATGGGGACAACTTTAAGTGATTGTAGATCACTTTAAGCCTTGAAAGTTACGTCATTTCTATCATACTTCCAAGTAACCATATTCTATTGGTGAGAAAATTGTCTTGTATTTCTTCTCAACTATGTATCATATACTTTGAAAAATGGTTCATATTTGTTCATGTATTTGTGATTACTGATTACTCCTAGTTCACAAAAACTTAGGGATAAAGCATAAGTATTTCTCTAGACTATGGCCAAAATTCAGAGACACATTAACTAAACTAAGGTCCTATAACCACCCCCCCCCCCCAAACTCATTTTTTAAAATAATTTTATACACCTTCACTTATGTGGTACACTCTGTGACTCCAGGTAATTGAGACGCATGGAGATGTTTGGATACCATGTAGGCCAAAAAGGTGTAGAAAATTACAAAAAAAAAATGAGTTCAGGGGTAATAGTTAATTTCATTAAGATGTTTCTCTGAAATTTCTGATATAATTTAGGGAGTACTTGTGTCTTATCCCAAAAACTTATGATAATCAGACAAACATTAAACGTCCTAGTTGAAGAAAAAAGAATTTATAACTTGCCTTTGCAGAGAAATAATAACCGATGAAGAGTAAAATGAACAATTTTCTCGACAAGATAATTCCAAACTTTGCATAAAGTCAGTCAACAACCTCTACCAGTTAAAGATAGAATATGTGTATATTCTAGAAATAAGGTATCTAAGAAAATGTCATAAATGGTAAACTATTATAGTAGGTCTATAATGGTCTTTTAATTGTATATTTATCAGATTTAGTCTTTTAACTATTCAAAATGTTATCAAGTTTGGTCTCTTAAATATACACTTACCATTTTTAGTCCCTTAACAATACACTAATTAGTTTTAGTCCTTTAAGTATTAAAAAAATTATCAGGTTTGGTCTCTGACTATTTTTCATACAAATAATATAGGTTTGTTGTCACGATCCAAACTATACCCAAGGTGTAACATGGCGTATAGAACCCTAAAATCCCTACACAAGCCACTTAACACACATCATACAAGATAATAGAAATAAAGATTTCAAAAGTAGCAATCTTGTATTATAAAAGAGTTTGACAAAGCAGAAGTCTAACATAGTCTCAACAAGCCATCTAAACATCAAATGAAGTGGTTGAGCCGTAACCCATACACCACATACATCATCCGAAAACTTAAAAATAAATAAAGCAAGTAAAAGAGTCCCGGACCTCGGAACATCAGGACTCACCAACTCTTTAATCCGGTAGAATGATCAACTAGCCACGAGTGTGGGAGGTATGAGCCTTGGACCATACATTAATGAAACAATGTAGACACAAGTATGCATTAGTACATAAAATGTACTAAGTATGAGGGTAATATGCATAAATAGACATGATGACATAGGTAGCTTAAACATATAATGCATGCCCAACATTTGAACATTTGAACATTTGAAAGCTTAAAGAAGAACGAATATGTAAATCATAAATAGACATGATGACATAGATAGCTTAAACATATAATGCATGAC
The DNA here is from genome assembly GCF_000226075.1 of Solanum tuberosum. NCBI lineage: Eukaryota > Viridiplantae > Streptophyta > Magnoliopsida > Solanales > Solanaceae > Solanum > Solanum tuberosum. Next base: position 1,834,227 of record NW_006238972.1, on the reverse strand, counting down.
CAACATTTGAACATTTGAAAGCTTTAAGAAGAAAGTATATGTAAATCATAAGACATGGTCAAGACATTTGAAATACGAGACATAAGAAAGCTTTGAAGAAACATAATTATTTTATGGGATATTAGCTTTAACCGACAATAAGACCAAGACCATGAGAGCTATGTCATGGAATTTGGTATATCCCTCATACCGAAAGAAGGGAATTCTACTTTCCAAGGTAGAATACATACACATCATCTTTTGTTAAAGTGGATCCACTAGCTAGGTTATTTAAGACAATCCTACAGGGGTACATAGTTCGAGACTAGATGTTGCTACTAGAGACTACCCTTTTTGATCTTTCACCTCAAAGCCCTCTCAGTGCTAAGTCTAAATCCCAACATAATAGATAAAAATCAAATATCATTATAATATAGAAAAAATAATGATCAATACCAAATCCAATCTTCAAGATCAAAACATAGAATAGCTCCTTAAATAACAATTCAAGCATATGTGAGAAAACCTTTCACCAATGTGAATCTATATGTGAGAAATACCTTTCACAATCATGATCATTGTTGACATTCAATTTTGGCCTAACATTTTCAAAATTCGTAACTTTTAAGTTTTATTTATTTAATAGTTCAAAATAATTTTTTTATAATTTTAAATAAGTTTATCGATAACTATCCTTATTTATCAAATTTAGGATTTTTTATCAATTAATTTTAAAATTGCATTTTTACATGTCATTAGTTACGTTCATTATATTTGTTACATTTGTTAATATTCATTTTGATATTTTTGCACAGTCTAAAAATTCATTCAAATACGGATAAAATTTGCATACACAGATTGATTGATGAATTTGGACCACAATTTGAGTCAATTGCATAATTATTTTCTTACTTAAGTTATTGATTAAGTAAATAATAGAGAGTGATGGATAAAATATTTGGGATAAGGTTTAATAATTTTTTTCCATAGAGTCTCTTTACTGTTCATTGCCTTTTCCGGCCACCACCGACGCCGGAGCATTTTCCGATGAGCCACACCACCAAAGACCCCATTTTTTCCCTCTCTTCTCCCTCAAGCCAACCAACAGCTTCACCCAAGGAAAACCCCACCACAAAATAACAGCCAATACCAATCCAGCTACGCCGTCATCAAATTCCGACTTCCGGACCTGCACACAAACCACCCCTCCAACCGGAAAAACCACCCAAAAATCCCCATTTTCTTGTGCTCCAACGAGCAACAGCTTCTAGCGTCCTCCAGAACCCTACCAGCTTCAAACCGAAACGACCAAAACCCCGACCAAACAACCTTATTTCTTCCTCAAAACAATCCCAAACCACCAGCTGAAACCACCAGCTCAAAACGCATTTTCCGGCGACCTCCGACAACCCCAAACCCATCAGCGAAGCAGACCCATTCGTTCTCAACCAGAAACCACCGCAAACCAGAGACTCCAAACAACAACCACCCACCGCCCAAACGAACCCACATCCAGCGAGCTTCGAGCTCGCGAATTGATTCCATCAAGCTGGAGCGAATGACAACAACAACCAAGCGAGCTACAAGCTCCGGCGGAGCACGAGGCTCGGACAATAGCAACCAAACACGACCCCGTCGTGATTCCAACTCCGGCGAACCCACAGAACAACCAAATTTGGCCGGAAAACAACCTGGTGACCTCCTACTTTTTCTTTTCATTTATTTCTATGATTTATTTACTTACTTTGTATTTTTTTTAATCATTATGTGTGTCTTATTGTTCATGTTAATTTCGTATTGTTCACTGTTAGCATTTTCATACCATGGCTCGATGCCATCGCAAAACTTGATTTGTCTTTTCTTTGTTTATTTTTTTTACTACATGTCTTTATTTTTTGGCTACTGTTTCTTGGCCATTTTTCATCAGTTTTATTTGTTTGTATATAATTTTGGATCAATGATTACCTTATATAGTTTATTAGTATTTATTTACAGTGTAGTGATATGCATATATTATCAATTTAATAGATTATATTTTGGTCACGTGTAATATGTTATTTCTAGTATTTAATTATTTGATTGTTCATTGTTATTTTACTTTTTTCTTGTGGTTGTATTTTCAGATTCTAGACTTATAATAAATAGGTAGCTTTATGATTCATTGAATTTCATGGGTTGTTGGTTTAGTTTTATTGAATGAAGCTCCCACGGAAGCACTATTCGTTTTGTTGAAATAATTTTACTTGGCCAATGAGAAAATTTCTCTGTCGATTTTGGAGGCCTCCCAATTATAAAAGACGAAAATTTAATTTAAGTTTATATATTTTGTATGTTAAAATTAGCCGATGAAGAAAATTATCGTCGATTTCCACGGCCTCCTATGTTAATAAGACGGGTTTTTATTTTTAAGTTATTATTTAATTCATTTTATTTTTTATTTCATATATATTTAGTACTAACACTTTTACTTAGTGTGTTTACAGGTAACTGGAGTTGCTTCCCATTGAAGCTAATCGAATGGACTTCGAATTATATTTTTATTCGTTATTGTGTATATTATCGATGTTAGGTAAACCTTAGGCCGTTTATTATATTATTGTTTTATTTTATTACTTGTGTATATTGCATGTTTGTTTTACTCGTATACTACTTTATCTTCCCTTAATTTGAAAAAAATGAATTTAGTCGGAACCCACAGTTGTGGATTTCGAAAGATGCCTAACACCTTCCATTCGGAATAACTTGAACCCCTTACCTAGAATCTCTTGGTTTCATAGATCACTTAATGGTTTCCTAGTTTTTCCTAAAATTAGGTGACGACCCCTTTAAAATTCGTTTATTTTTAAAATTCTTTTTAAATCAAATTAATTGATTATTTTTTGAGTCACCGCGACGTTTCACCCTATTTGAATAAAGTGGTGATGTAAACAATCATATTCGTATGTGAGAAATATCAGAGCTATGGATAATAAGAAACTAAGGAAGAAACATACTAGTAGAAAGTTAAGAAAAATAAGAAGAAAATTAAAGAAATTATATCCGAAATATAAAAAACTACAATATCACAAAAACTGATAACAACAAATTAGATCAATTAATAGATAATATAATCTAAAATAGAATATAAATATATTCAATATTTAAAGCAACAATGAATAACGAAAATGAAGAATATAGACAAAAACTTAACGAAATCATTATAGCAAAAAGACAAGAATTAAGACATAGGCAAAATAGACTTAACAATAATATATTTGCAGAAATTTGTAAAAAATCTATAGTAGCACAGAGAAAAATTATTTTTTAACTACAAATGCAAATAGACAACTTAGAATATAAACTACAACACAACTTATAAATGAATAAAGAAGAATACACAATAGATGAAAAACATATGAAAACTATGATGGATTAAAATAAAGATAATATTTTCTAATCTAGGAAGAAGATATAAGAAAATAGGTGACAATCTAAGTTTAATGTTAGAAAAAGAAACGGTAAAACTAGAAGTATAGTTAACTGCTATGATAAGAATAACAAAAGAAAATGAAGAAATAGATAGAAAAACGGAAATTGAAAAATAAAACAACAAGCAAAAAAGGATGTACAACAATTAGAAGAAGTAAAAAATACTAAAATAATAGAACTAGAAAAAGAACTAGCAATATTAAAAGAAATGTATGAAATTAAACAAAGAGAAAAAGAACAAAAAACAAAATTAGCAAATGAGATTATTAAATTTAAAGAAAAATTACAATTAGAAGACGAAATAGAAGAAAATGGAGAAAATCGCCAAGGTAATCTACCTGAAATAAAAATTGATGACATAAATGTGATGATCTAGAACAACATTCGGAAACAAGGGAAACATCTACGGAAATTTTAGCAAATATAGATAATACAAGGAATTTAGAAATAAATACAAGAAACGTTAACATAAATGAAAAATCTAGTACATCAGGAGTAAAAAACTCAAAAAATTTTAATCCAAAATACTATAATGAAAACTATAGACAATATGATAGAGAAAAAAACTATATGAGATAAAAGATTAAATAAAAAATAGGACACCTAAACCAATAACTGGACAACATGAATTTTTTAGATTTAGATTGTGTAGCAGATATAAATAAAACAATCCAATTATGGATGGGATACATATCAAAATAATTAATAGATAACAAGATAGTAATAACAGAGACACCAGAATACATAGAAAGAACACTTATATGAACAGTAAAATTATGGCTACAAAATTTAACAAGTGAAAGCTTAACAACTTTAAGAAGTAATAAAAAATTCGATGGAGGAATAGCTACCACATCTATGGAAATACTATATAAATACGAAATAGCTATAAGAAATGAATTTAGTAGTATGACAACAGAACTAGAAGAACAAAATAAAGAAAAAATATCATAAATCGGAATCTAATGACAAAATTAGCAATATGTAATATGTGTTATATAGATGAATATACATGTGCATTTAGGGAATACTATTATAAAGGAACATATAGCATAGAAGAAAGTAAAGAAATAAGAAAATTATATTTTACAAAATTACCAGAACCTTTTAATTCAAAAGTAATAAAAAGTTGGAACGAAGCAGAATTAACAGATACCTTAGGAGCTAGAATAAAATTCTTACAACGATGGTTTATGGAACTATGTGAAAAACATAAAGAAGAAATAAAAATGGAAAAAATATTAGTAAAAAACTTGGCATGTTGCAAAAATAAAACAGCACCTCAATTTGGTTGTACGGATAAGTATTATAAAAATAGAAAGAAATATAATAAAAAATACATATCAAAATATAAATATAAAAAACCAAGAAGAAGATATTATGTAAAAAACTACAAAACTAAAAGACCATATAGACCAAAAAGAAAACTAACGGAATGTACTTGTTATAATTGTGGAAAATTAGGACATATAGCTAGAGATTGTAAATTGCCTAAAAATCCAAAGAAAAAACAAATATCAGAAATAATAATAGACGATGAAAAATATACGCAGATAGAGTATGTAGATTATGAATTAGAAAGTGAAGATAGCATATATGAAATATCAGAAAATGAAATAGATAACGATATAAAAATATAATCAGATAATGAATTTTATAATATAACAAATGACTGAAACAGATATACAAATAATAAATAAAGAAAAACATCAAGACGAAGAATCTTCAGAACAAAAAATAATATTTGATAATAATATATTTGAACAAATAAAAGGAAAAGAATTAGACCTAAGCATAGCAAAAATATTCGAAATACCAACAATAAGAAACTGGTTTAAACGACAAAAAGAAAAATATTATGTAGTAAGTCAAAGAGAACATATCATAGATTGCAAATACACTAAAGGAAAGGCCAAAATACCAATAATAAATAAACGAATAATAAATAAAGAAATACAAGACATTAAGGCTAAAAATCCAATTAAATATGTACATTTAGGAGGAACAGAAATACTAATAAAAACATGTTTTAGAGAAGGAATAGATACACCCATAGAAATATACTTAGCAGATGATAGAATCATACAACCCATAGAAAAAAGTATAATAAGTGCAGTAAAAGGTAACCTCATATACCAAAAATTTAAATTTATAATAAGTGCAAACTACTCAGTAGCAATAAATGACAGAAATATAGATAAATCATTAGTATTATATTGGAAAATGTCAGGAATAGAACTAGCCCCGGGAAGTAAAATATTTACAGCTAGATGTAAAAACTTATTGTTAGGAATAGAACTAGCCCCAGAAAGTAAAATATTTACAGCCAGATGTAAAACCTTATATGTTTTAACAACAAAATATAAAATAACAGCAAAAAATAAAATAAAATAAATAAAAATAGAAGATCCTTTTGAAAGAATAGTCACAGTCATAGATAAAAATGATTATAGTTATAATGACATTAATATAGAAGAAGACTTAGAAATAGTAAAAGAAAGATAAAGCACATCAAAAAGAATAAACTGTGAAATACCACAAATATCATAAAAAATGAATACCTCAAGAAGAATAGATAAAACTCTACAAAAATCAATGGAAGATGAAATAAAACCACATAATTATTACATAACGGAAATAATGGAACAACTAAAATATTTAATATTAATAGATACCAGGACGAGAAGAAAACTATATTACAAGAGAATTAGTAACGGAAGATGAAATAATAACTACTGAGCAATCATGCCCCGAACTACCAAAAACATTAATGTATACCGAAGAAACTACAGAAAATGAAATAATCATTGGAGGAGTACCAATAGTAATAAAATTTAAAATATATCAAGAAAATAAAAATATAACTTTAAAAATAAAATGGTTAGAACAAGTAAAATCTTATAACCTAGAAGACAAACAATTAACAATAAATTATGAAAATAAAAGAGTAATATTAAAAAGAACTTTAGTAGGATAAAAATATGAAAATCTATATACTTGCAAAGATAATAATAGAGGGATATTACAACATATATTATACACCAATGATAGATACGGTAGCAAAGGCTAATATATGTAAATACAATTGTTTATCAGAAGGTAAATGAGAAAAACTAAAAACACCGATAGTAGTAACATGATTTAATAATAAAAGAAGCATGATCACATATAAGACAAAAAATATAAAAATACAAATATGGGATAAAATATTAACTATAGAAGAAATATATAACTTTAAATTAACTACAAAAGATATGTTATTAGGAATGCCATTTTTAGAAAAAATATA
>NW_006238972.1:1824110-1826004 GCF_000226075.1 Solanum tuberosum | reverse complement strand
CATGACTATAAAAATGCGGAGTTATGTCGATCGGAAGACAGAAAATATCCAGAGTTAAAAGGTGATGTTGGGAAACACATAAACACCCATAACATTTGTTTAAGTACAGCTGCAGGTACAAGCCAACGAGTTAGTGAAAAACATAAGAATTCAAACTTAAACCAGTTATTCGAGAAATCGTTTAACCCCGAGGCTAACACCAAAAAACATATTAACTATAGAACCACAAAACTTCTACCTACGCAGATAGCCTACACCATGACAAAAGAACATATAACCATATTACGCGAATCTATATAGAAAATATATACAAAATCCAAACATTTTTAAACCTTAAACCTAGGTCTATTACAATCCAAGAACCCAAACAAGATTATTTAACCCAAAAATTATAAGGTTATAATAAACTGATTGCACAATCGAAAACTAACGCCAACTTAGTAAGAACATGTTACAACTATGGATTATTAAATACAGTATATACATATGACGGAGAGGAACTAAGTGGAATACCGGAACTACATAAAACATTTATTACTTATAAGAGAGTTATTAAGGGAAATCTATTCTATGTAAAGTTTTATATGGCAACAACAGAGATATTACACGAGGAAAATCAAACCTCCGATACAAGTAGTAAAGATAGGGCTAACAAAAGATATGATAATACCGGAAGATATCGAACAGCAACCAGAGATACAAAAAAAGTGTGATACCCAGTTTTTTATGCCAATAAGAGAATAATTGGTATATCAACCATTATATAAGAACTAGCAAATAATTAATTTAAACGAAAACGCTATATGGAGTTACTATGCAAGAGATCAGTTAATGATTTATTCTAATTCAAGGGAGCTAAGGAAAGCAGATATGGATGAAGGTCAAAGATGAATTTTATCATTACTTAAGCCGGAAGAACGACCTACGACACGAGCACTAAAATAGGATTTCTTTCTGCAGAATTATTAACCAGTTATTGCAAGCTAATTGGTCACAAATACCCTGATCATATATGTTCAAAATGTAACGGAGAAGACAATATAATTCCAGACGTCCAGCTGGAATAAAGAGATAAAGACGGAAGCAGATGATAAGAAGATAAAGATGAAGAAAAAGAAGACAATGAAGATGAGATGCGGACAAAATAAAAAGATGAAATAAGAGTAAAATTATTTGTCTTGTAAAAAAGTCAATAAAGTATGGTGTGAATAGTAGTGTGTCATAATGTTAAGTAGTAAGTCATAATGTGTGTCAAAAGAAGGATGAGCATGTGTATGGGATGGTAAGGGGTGTAATTTATTAGGTGACAAGTGTTAAAGTAAATAGTAGTACATTATTGTAGTATAGTATGAAAATCCTTTCTATATAAAGAACGGATATGTAACTTAAAGAAGGCAGGCAATGCCTAACGTAATAAAAACTTCTTGAAAACACTCTCTCCATTAAGATATAAGAATACTTAAAAGTTAATGGAGAAATCTGAAATCCAATCAGATATTTCAGATAGCATGGCTAAGCAAGAAGCAAAGGTATATTGTTCAAAAAATATGCAGAACTAATTTCATATATTCCTGAATATCATATATATGATTGAATAAATTTATGTTAGTTATTATGTATTAGAATTATTTGAATCATGATTTCTAGTTTATTAGCACACTGGAAACAGGGAGAAAACTTCTATACTATGCCATCCTAATGTTGAAACCGGTAGGCAAGAAAAGCCGTTTAGGGGAGTAAACAAAGTTGAGGCGCTGATAAGAAGGAAGTATCCGCTAAAGTACGATGCTAGTAGTGACAGGAAAACATGATAAAGATAATCTAGTTCATAATGATCTAATATGAATTTAATCAATTATGAATATGATAGGAAGAAATAATTTGAAATAAAAAA
>NW_006238972.1:1817092-1824091 GCF_000226075.1 Solanum tuberosum | reverse complement strand
AAGATATATTAAATCAAGAATGGTATGAAATAGATTTACAAGATCTATATTTAGATAATGAAAGAATAGAATGGTACAATTTAGAAATAAATTCAGATTAAAATGAATTACGAATATTTACAATATTGGATAGGAGCTATGGAAGATATAAAACCATTAGAACAATTAATGGCGGAAAATTTATATATGTACCAAAAAACCCAAGATATGTTATATCTAGAGTATATCATAAATAATATTAAAGAAATATTCAGATTAAAACAACTATCGGAAGAATATTACAATAAATATTATTACATATTACCATGAATTTAGCACCACCAAAAAATAATATTAAAGAGATATCAATATTAAGACACTTAGCAAAAGAATATTATAATAAAATCTTTAAAATAAAATACTCACCTATCACACTACCATCTACCACACTACCACTTTCATGAATTCACCAACTACCAGTTCCACTACGAATTTACCACAACATCGATACTTTCATCTAAAACCACCCTATAATCATAAACATCATTTTCATAAGACATGCATCATCCTTCAAAATTTATAGTTCATAGGGTCATGGTTCTTCACAAGTTCATTGCTAAATATCATGGATCAAGAATGAGTTTATATGAATTCAACTCAAAATCATGTAAATACTCTCAATTCATGCATAAGAAGATAGAAAACAATCAATTGAATCATAATTGAAAAGAACCTATGAAGAATTAAGAAGAACCCTAATTTGATCAATTGAAATTGAATTGAGAAATTGAGAACGTTGGGGACCCCATGGAGGAACGGACTCCATGAGTGAATATCCACATACCTTGCTACTCAAAGCCCAAAATGAATGGTGAATTAATGAGCTTGGAGTGAATCCTAGCTTCTTCGTCTTCCTTAGGTTGATAGAGAATTATGAGAGAATGAATTTGAAGCCTAAATTTTGACCAACTTTTGAAGAAACTATTTGTGAAAATTACAGAATTAAAAGATTACAATTGAAAAATAATATGAAGAAATAAAAATATCTTCAGGATGAGGCATGGATATCTCGCTCTCTCTAGGGAGATTTAAGCCTACTCCAACAAATGTTTTCATCGGTCCAACAGTAATTCTTCTTAACTTGTCCCCTCTAGGATACAACAGTCTTAACACAAAGTATAACTCAACAACTCTGGACAAGAGTTGAGTCCAAAGCTCCACAAAAAGAACACATCCCTTCACCTAATAAGAACTCTTTTTTTTACTAACTTTTTCCTCTCTATCTTTTTCTTGTGTCTCTAAACCAAATAAAGACTACCACTATTTATAGTTGAGGAAGTCTTCCTACCAATTGATAGGAAGATAATGTGGTAGTAAATAGTGAAGATAAAAGGCCTTAGGAGTTAATAGGTTACAAGGATATATAATGGAGGAGTAAAAGAATGAAATAAAGGTGAGGGGTAACAAATGCACCAATGTGCAAATGTTACAATTTCACCATTGCCAACGTTCACTGGAACATTTATACCAATTGTTTAATTGCAATAAAACCTTAAATATGCATTACTAAACCACTGACATCAATGACCAAGGCAGCACCTTATGTGATAAAAAATGATGAGCTATTATAATATAATAATAGTATTAAAATCCTCTACATTAACAATCCCCCATTCATTTTAATATTAGATAAGAGAGTTTATAAACTGAAAGAAGACTATTATGCATAATGAAGATGTACTCTGCATTGAACCTCTACTTAGTGAAACAATAACTTTTACTCTAGAGTCGTAGTGGCTTCAGACTTGAACTATGAAGGCTTAAAGGAAATAAAATATCACTGTCCACATATAATAATGAAAGTGTTGACATGAGCTTTAAACGCCAGCACGTTACGGACTTGTGCTATCCCAGTTTCATGAGTGCCTTTGAGAATAAGCCCAATTCTCATAGGAAGCGATTTACTTCCATACTCACATAGGTGAAATCAGTCGAGAGTGCTCCTGTAAGTTTAACACTCCACCCATACGGGCTACACATATTCATTAAGAGTTTTATCAACTCAACCTTCAGAAATTACTACAGGAAATAATGCACTCACATCATAGGGAGGGAATAAAAAATGGTGCATTTTTCACAACAAGTCAACATATGATTCACTTTTCCCTTTGAACTTGGTTATAGAATCTCTAGTCCCTAGGTTGGGTGTCCTCATATATGACTCAAGGATTTATAGGCTTCAATCCTATCCCCCTCGATGTGCTCCAGACCTTTTCTCTTGTTAAGGCCTTAGTAAGAGGATCTGCAAGATTATCACAAGATTTGACATAATCAATATTAATGGTACCATTTATCAAATACGATCTTACATTACTATGTTTCCTCCTTATAGGTCTGGATTTACCATTGTAATAGTGGTTTTGAACTCTACCAATCGCAGCGGCGCTATCACAACGAATTAAAATTGGAGGAATTGATTTCTCAAAATAAGGTATTTGAAATAACAAATCTCTCAACCAATTCGCTTCATCACTAGCTGAAGCTAAAGCAATTAGTTCAGCCTCCATGGCAGAGTTAGAATTATAGTTTGCTTTTTTGATCTCCAACAAATAGCACCACCACCCAAAGTAAAGACATAACCAGTGGTAGAGCATGAACTACCTGATAAGGTGTTCCAATATGCATCAGAAAAGCCTTCAAGTACAACATGACATTTTTTATAGAATAAACCACAATTTTTTGTTCCAATTAAATATCTCATAATTCTTGTTATAACATGTCAATGTTCATTACCTGGCTTGCTTGGAAACCTGCCAAGTACTCCTACTGCTTATACAATATCAGACCTAGTGCAATCAGTCACATATCTCAAACTTCCAATTATGCTAGCATATTCCTTTTGATTTATTACATCATTTTTACTTTCAAAAAGAAATAAGTGAACACTTGAATCAAAAGGAGTTACAACATGCTTGCAATCATGAAAGTTATATTTATTCAAAATTTTCTCAAAATAATGTGACTGGTCAAGGAAAATTCCATCACATGTTCTTGTTATTTTTATTCCAAAAATAAAATTTACCTCACCAAGATATTTCATATCAAAATGGCTTCTAAGAATATTTTTAGCTTCATCAATAACATTCATGTTAGAGCCAAAGATCAATAAATCATAAACATATAGGCAAATAATCACATTTGAATTATTCCAAGACTTATGATATATGCACTTATCACACTCATTTGTTTTAAAATCATTTTCAATCATGTAGGAATCGAACTTTTCATGATATTGCTTTGGTGTCTGTTTCAAGCCATATAGGGACTTAGTAAATTTACATACTTTGCTTTCTTGACATGCTTCAACAAAATACTCGGGTTGATCCATATAAATTTCCTAATTTAGGTCTCCATTTAAAAAAACAGTTTTTACATTAATTTGATGAATTTGCAAATCAAAAATTGCAGCCATAGCAATTAAAAGTCTTATGGCTGTAATTCTTGTTACTGGATAAACAATATCAAAAAATTCTAGGTCTTCTAGTTGTTTAAATCCTTTTGCAACTAGTCTAGCCTTATATTTATCAATAGATCCATCCGGTTTCAACTTTTTTCGTAAGAAGAACTAGGTAGTGACAAAATATTTTATTCAATCCTTTGACCCCCACTATTTTTAGAATTAAAAGGAAATTTATTCTCATGAAAAATCGCATCACCTGATACAATTATAACATTGTCTTCAAGATTAAAAAAATATATAGGTTGTACTATTTGAAAAATAACTAAGAAAAGCACAAGTAGTAACTTTCTTACCCAACTTTGTAATCTTGGATCCATTAGCCTCACAAAGGCTAGACAACCCCAAACTCTTAGATATCCTAAACTCGGCTTGTGACCTTTCCACAATTCAAAATGTGTTAATTTAGACTTCTTATGAGGCACACGATTTAACACATAACAAGCAGTCAAAATAGCTTCACCCCAAAAATTAAAGGTGCATGTGACTCAATAAGCATGGCATTAGTCAATTCAACCAAAGTTCTATTTTTCCTTTCCGCTACACCATTAGATGAAGGAGAATAAGTAGGAGTAGTTTCATGAATTATTTCCAATGATTTAACAAAAGAATTAAACTTATTTGATTCATATTCACGACCTAAATCACTTCTAATTCTTTTTAGTATTCTACCAAACTGATTTTCAACATCATGGAGATACGTTTTAAAATTTTCAAAAGCATCACTTTTATTTTTCATCAAGTAAACATATGTAAACTTAGAAAAATCATCAATGAAAGTGATAAAATATCTATTACCTCCACGAGTTAAAATTCCACCAAGTTCACAAATATAACTAATTCTAACAAATCAAATTTTCTTTCAACTTGAAAATGAGGCCTTTTAGTGATTTTGGCTTTACTACAAGCCTCATACTTTTCAAAATTCTTTTTAAACATTAGGATTAATCCTAAACTACTCATGATTCCAACCTAGCGATCATTAATATGACACAAACGAGCATGCCAAAAATTGGCAGAAAGCCTATAAATAGAAGTAGAAGCTTTATTTATTTCAACATTCAATTTGAACATCCCATCACAAGCATACCCCTTTCCCACAAAAATACCCTTCTTCACAATTTTATATGATTAGATTCAATAATATGTTTAAAGCCTGTTTTGTTAAGAAGAAAACTAGACATTAAATGTTTTCTCATGGAAGGAGTATAGAGTACATCTTTCAAAGTTAATACCCTTCTAGAAGTAAAACACAATTCGACATCTCCCATTTCACACATTTGAGTTGTGTGAGAATCACCAAGCATGATGGTTTTGAGCTCCTCAAAATGAATATATTTTTTAAATCAGTCTTTGTCATAACAGACATGACGGTTTGCACCAGAATCAACCCACCATCCATCAACACTTTCAACCATGTTTATGTCGGTAATCACCACCACAAAACGTTTTTCGGTAACGTTTTCCTGAGGGTTAGGACCACGTTTTCGGAATCTACAAAATCGAGCAATATGTCCACTCTTGCCAGAAACAAAGCACAGTCCCTTGTCTTGAACTTGTTGATTTTGTGCTTGGTTATTTTCACCATTATTTTTCTTGGGAGGTCTACCATTATTTTTCTTGAATATTTTCTTCTTAGGCTTCAAAGAAGTATTTTTGTGAGATTCAAGAGTAGCATTATTTGAAGTAATTAAATTTACCTTCGTTGTGATGTTGCTCTCTTCTGTTTGTAAAAGTGCATTTTGGCCCCTTGCATCTTCTTCCATACAAATTTTCATTATCAACGTTTCAAGAGAGGTTTCCTTTTGTTTGTGGCGCATAGATTTTTGAAATTCCTTCCAAGATGGTGGAAGTTTATCTACTATGCCACAAATAACAAGGTTATCTCCAAATTTAACCTCATCAGACCTGAGCTCTCCAACAATCATTATAAAGTCTTGAGCTTGGTCTAACAGGAGTCTTAGATACTAGCCATTATTAAGCCCCCACAAGTTGGCGTCGAGGTTTACTATGCCCAACTTGGAGAAATGGTTACCAAAAAGTGCATGCGGAAGAGGCCTTGTAAGAAGACCTGAAACTTGATCAGCATCATGTAAATGGGCAACTTCAAATTGTTTGCTGTAACACCTCGCTATTTGAAAGAACTAGAAATATCTAGAATTAGAAAGAGTTGTTTTCGGAAAGAATGAAAATCTGGAAAATTTGTTAAGTTTGAGTTTTTGGTCAACTTCAAACGACTATAAATCCTAGCTCGGGATGAGTTAGGTACTCTTCCAGATATCGTAGGAAATATCTTGGAATAATCTTTCCAATGCCACCAATTTTACTCAATTCTGAGTTTGTATGAGTGAGATATGCCCATTTGAAGTTTGGCTATTCAAATAAGGAAAGTCTAATCCGGATTTTAGAAGGGCATTATGGTCTTTTCCATACCCCATTACGTCATTTCGTTTTTTTAGTAATTAATAGGGGTACAAACTGATAGGAGTTAGTTTACGCTTTTACAATATTGAGTTAGGGTTTTAGAGAAGAGAAAATAAGAGGAGAAAGGAGGAGAAGGAGCAAGAATCATCAAGTTCTTCAAGAATCGATTGTGGATTTCGTCAAGGGGTGAAGTCCCTACGAGGTATGTGAGATCACATAGCATTGTGTTAGTTCACCCACGCGCCAATCATGATTCAATTTAGCGAAGTATATTGATTTGAAAGTAAATCTTATGAGTTCTTGATAAAATTTCGTTTGAATTCTTGTGGGTTGAGTGTTGTTGAAGTTTCTTGAGTTTGATTCATTATTTTAGGTGTGTTTTCGATTAGAATCTTGCACATATTAATGGTATAGTTGATTCTAAGTGTTTGGGGAAAGAACTAAGTTGAAATAGGGTTTAGATTTGAAAAACGAAGGAGAAAAGTCGGAGTTCACCTGGGCAGGGGCTTGGGGCTCCGTCCCTCTCAGAGCCCCAAGAAGGGACCTCTGAAGTTTGGGCTCTGGGGCTCCAAGCCAGCCAGATCACCCCAACCTAGCCCCTAAAATTTAAGGGATGGCGCCCCGCGCCTCTCAGAGGACCAGGGACGCTAGTTCTTCCCATCTTTACCCCTTCTTTTCGTACTAGTTCCTTAGCAACGTACCTATGTTTTCTAGTCGATGTCTATACTCTAAGGTACATCTAAACATCATGAAATCATCTATAACATGAGATCATGAACCATGAATCAATAATCCAATTCAAGAAAAGTTAAGATCAAAGTCAAGAGAAGTAAGAGTCAGGTTAAGAAAAATTCTTAGTGTTTTTCAAAAGTCTTTTCCAAATGGTTTAACTTTGTTTTAAGACTTAAAGTTCAAGTTGAGTAAAGAGTACAGAGTAAAGATTGAAGTTCATTTCTTCAAAAGTATATGGGGACTATGTATTCCCAAAGAGTTTAAAATGTTTTCACATTTAAACAAGTAAGAAAACCTTGATTTCCAAAGAGCCTTTGAGCTAGTTTTCAGAAAAGAGTAAATGCTTT
>NW_006238972.1:1809381-1817083 GCF_000226075.1 Solanum tuberosum | reverse complement strand
TTTGGGAGTAGTATTGAGCACCGATATGGGGGAGAGTTCAGACAACTCCGAGCCCCAATAAACCATGTAGCCATAATGGGTAGAAAAGGGTCATACTTTTTAGATAATTCCTTAGTTATTTTTAGTATAGACTAGTGGATTCACTTAGTACTCAGGTTCTATACCCTCAGCAAGGTATAGGACGACCCTGGCAACGTGAGGAAAAGCACTGTATCATCACAATAGCTCTTACTTGATGGTTGTCGGTTAGAGAAACTCCCACAAAAGTATTTGTATTCTTATATACACAGTTTAATTGTATTTTTACATACATTTCAGAGTTATATTGTATCTTTTCATACACACAGAGTATTATTGTATTTCCAAATACACAAAGTTGACTTCTATGTTTTAAAAAGCTTTTCTTTATATTGCACTTGTTTTATATTGCTTTATATTGAAATGAGTTCAATTAAGTTGAGTTGAGTAAAGTTAGGTAAGTTCTTCAGTTCCATTCATGCTTATGTATTGTTTTAGAATTCCCCTTGCATACTCCTACATTCAATGTACTGTTGCCATTTGGCCTTCATCTTTTAATGATGCAAATACAGGTAACCAGGATCAGCATCCAGCGCATCATTGATTCTTGTTGAGCTCTAGACTTGTTGGTGAGCCTCCTTGCTTTCGGAGGATCCCTTTTATTGCTTTTAGTAGTTTCAGTTTCATTAGTATGTCGTGGGTCTTGTCCCGACATCCATCTCAGTTGTTTAGAGGATTCATAGACAGTCATAAATTAGTTCTTGAGTTTTCTATTTCCCGTTTTAATGGTTGAGACTTGAGTTACCATTTTGGTTAAGTTTAATATTTCTTAAAGACATTTGCATGAGTTATCCCTTGAGATTATTTCTTGTGTTTAAGTCTTCTGCTGAGTAAGTAATCCAGACCAAGGGTTCGCTTGGGGCTAGCAATGATTCTCGAGTGCCAGTCCCACCCAGGGTGTAGGCTCGGGGAATGACAAACTTGGTATCAGAGCACAGAGTTCAAGAGTCCTAGGGAGTCTATAAAGCCGTGTCTGTAGAGTCCTAGTTATCAGTGTAAAGCGCGTCACATATATAATTAGGAGGCTACGACACTTAGGAATGTTCTCACTTCTTTCATACTCATTTCGTGCACTAGAGTTTTATCTTTAACAAGTTTCTTCTAATTTGTACTTGCGCATGTGTTTCAGAAATCTTGCCTTCACGAAGAGTTGTCAGAGGTCGTTCGGCTAGAAGTAATGTTGAACCACAAGAACAAGGGGTAACTAATGCACCAGGAGTGCAACCCCAAGGAGAGGTCACCAATGCTGAGTTTTGTGAGGCTATCAGGATGTTGAGCCAGGTTGTGACCAATCAAGCTGGACAAAAGAGAGGGAATTGTCTTCGAGGATTCGCGAGTTCTTAAGAATGAATCCTCCAAGCTTCACAGGTTCTAGTGTTACTGAGGATCCAGAGAATTTTGTTGAAGAAGTTCAGAAGGTTTTCAAAATCATGCATGTTGCTGATACTAAGACGATGGAACTAGCTACACTCCAAATGAAGGGTCTCGCTAGGATATGGTTCGACCAATGGAAGAAGAACCAAGTTGAGGGAGCACCACTTGCGAGTTGTTCTTGTTTTGAGGAGGCCTTCTTGGGGCGTTTCTTCCCTCGAGAACTGAGAGAGGCCAAGGTACGAGAGTTCCTCACACTTAAGCAAGATTCTTTGAGCATTCATGAGTATAGTCTGAGGTTCACCCAACTTTCCTGGTATGCTCCGGAGATGGTGGCTGACATGAGGAGCATAATGAATTTATTTGTTGCTGGGTTGTCTCTTCTGTCAAGTAAGGAAGGCAAAGAAGCTATGCTGATAGGGGATATGGACATAGCAAGGCTGATGATCCATGTGCAACAAGTTGAAGAGGACAATCTAAGGGATAGAGAAGAGTTTAAGAATAAGAGAGCTAATACAGGGAATGAGTCCGGGCAGCAGAAGAGTAATGCCAACCGCTCATCCTTCTAACAAAAACAGAAGGGACCTTCTTCATCATCTGCTAGTGCATCTGTACGAAAGAACAAAAGTGAGTACAATAGTCAAAATTTCAGAGCCAAGCCTGCCATTTCTCAGGGTAGTATGGCACAAGGGGGTAGTAAGCCTCTTGCATGTGCTAAGTGTGGTAGGAACCACTCAGGGACGTGTCCTGATGGCTCCACTGGTTACTTAAAGCGTGGCCAGAACGGTCATTTCATGTGAGAGTGTCTGAAGAACAAGCAGGGTAATGGTAATGTGGGGCAATAGAGCATAGTCTTCTTCAATTGCTCCACCAGACAGGGCTGCACCTAGAGAAGCTACTTCCGGTACTGGCGGAAGAGCAAACCACCTATATGCTATCCCTAGTCGCCAAGAACAAGAGGACTCGCCAGATGTTGTCACTAGAATGATCCAAGTCTTTAACTTTAATGTTTATGCTTTGCTAGATCCAGGAGCGAGTTTATCCTTTGTAACCCCGTATGTTGCGATGAATTTTAATGTTCTTCCTGAGCAACCTAGTGAGCCCTTCAGTGTTTCTACACATATTGGTGAGTCTTTTCTAGCAAAGAGAGTTTATCGTGATTGTCCCGTTTCCGTCAATCACAAGAGTACCATGGATGATTTAGTTGAGTTAGACATGGTAGATTTTGATGTCATTCTTGGTATGGACTGGTTTCATGCCTATTATGCCTCAGTTGATTGTAGAACTCAAGTTGTCAAGTTTCAGTTTCCAAATGAGCTAGTCTTTAGAGTGGAAAAAGTAGTTCAGCAGTGCCTAAGTGTCGTTTTATTTCATACCTTAAGGAAAGAAAGTTAGTTTCCAAGGGAGGCGTCTATCACTTAGTTCGAGTTAATGATTCTAGTGTTGAGATGCATCCTATTCAGTCAGTTGCAGTAGTAAAAGAGTTTTCATATGTCTTTCCTATTGATTCTCCCGGAGTCCCTCCTGAGAGAGAAATAGACTTCGGTATAAATATTCTTCCAGACACTCATTCTATATCTATTTCTCCATATAGAATGGCTCCAACAAAGTTGAAAGAGCTTAAAGAGAATTTGAAAGGTCTCCTTGATAAGGGCTTTATTCGACCAAGTGTCTCACCTTGGGGCGCTCCAATCTTATTTGTGAGGAAGAAAGATGGTTCCCTTAGGATGTGTATAGATTACCGTCAGTTGAACAAGGTTACCATCAAGAATAAGTATCCTCTCCCAAGGATTAATGATCTTTTCAATCAAATTCAAGGTGCCACCTGTTTCTCTAAGATAGACCTCAGATCTGGCTACCATCAGTTAAGAGTAAGGGAATATGATATTCCAAAGACAACTTTCAGGACCCGTTATGGTCATTATGAGTTTCTGGTCATGTCCTTTGGTTTGACCAATGCGCCTGCATCGTTCATGGACCTTATGAATAGAGTATTCAAATCTTCTTTAGATATGTTTTTTATCGTCTTCATTGATGACATACTAATCTATTCGAGGAATGAAAAAGATCATTCTAATCATCTCAAAGTAGTTCTCCAAACTCTAAAGGATAGAGAGTTGTATGCCAAGTTCTCTAAGTGTGAGTTTTGGCTTGAGTCTGTGGCATTCTTAGGTCACATTATTTCTCGAGAGGGAATTAAAGTTGATACTCAGAAAATAGAGGCAGTGAAGAATTGGCCTATACCCTCATCTCCAACTGACATTACGAGTTTCTTGGGTTTGGCTGGCTATTATAGAAGGTTCGTAGAAGGGTTCTCGTCTATTTCACCCCCTTTGACAAAGTTAACTCAGAAGACAGTGAAATTTCAATGGTCTGAAGCTTGTGAGAAAAGCTTTCAGGAATTGAAAAAGGGGTTGACTACTGCCCTAGTGTTGACCTTACTAGAAGGCACACAAGGCTTTGTTGTTTATTGTGATGCGTCTAGAGTTGGTTTGGGTTGTGTGTTAATGCAGAATGACAAAGTTATAGCTTATACCTCCAGACAGTTGAAAGTTAATGAGAGGAACTACCCAACCCATGATCTAGAGTTGGCTGTCGTAGTTTTTGCTTTGAAAATATGGAGCCATTATCTTTAAGGTGTTTATGTAGATGTGATCACGAATCACAAGAGCCTTCAATATGTGTTTACTCAGAAAGACCTTTATCTCAGACAAATGAGGTGGTTAGAATTACTCAAGGATTATGACATGAGTATTCTTTATCACCCAGGTAAGGCTAATGTTGTTGCTGATGCCTTGAGCAAGTTGTCTATAGGTAGTACCGCCTATTTTGAGAAAGATAAGAAAGAGCTAACAAGAGATGTGCATAGACTTGCACGCTTAGGAGTCCGACTAATGGATTCCATAGAAGGAGGAGTAGTGGTGATGAATGAGGCTGAATCGTCATTAGTGTCTGAAGTTAAAGAGAAGCAAGATCAAGACCCCATTTTGCTTGAATTGAAGGCAAATGTTTATAAGCAAAAATTAATGGCTTTTGAATAAGGGGGAGATGGTGTATTGAGGTACCAAGGTAGATTGTGTGTGACAAATGTGGATGAACTCCAAGAAAAGATCATGGAGGAAGCTCATAGCTCCAGACATTCCATTCATCTGGATTCCACAAATATGTATCGCGACTTGAGAGAAGTTTATTGGTGGAGTAGTATGAAGAAGGGCATTGCACAGTTTGTTGCTAAGTGTCCAAATTGCCAACAAGTTAAAGTAGAGCACCAAAGGCCCGGTGGTATGGCTCAAATTATAGAACTTCCAGAATGGAAGTGGGAGATGATCAATATGGATTTCATCACAGGTTAACCAAGGTCTCGTAGGCAGCATGATTCTATTTGGGTAATTGTGGATCGAATGACCAAATCAGCCCACGTTTTGCCATTAAAGACTACCCATACAACATAAGACTATGCCAAGTTGTATATTCAAGAAGTAGTTAGACTTCATGGAGTTCCGGTCTCCATTATTTCAGATAGAGGTGCCTAATTTACTGTATAGTTTTGGAAGTCATTCAAAAAAGGATTGGGTTCAAAGGTGAACCTGAGTATTGTTTTTCATCCTTAGATAGATGGTCAAGCAGAGCGCACTATTCAGACTTTAGAAGACATGTTGAGGGCTTGTATTATTGATTTCAAAGGTAATTGGGATGATCACCTACCTCTTATTGAATTTTATTACAATAATAGTTACCACTCTAGCATCCAAATTGCTCCTTATGAAGATCTTTATGGGAAAAGATGCAGATCTCCTATTAGACGGTTTGAAGTTGGTGAAGCTAGGTTGATAGGACCAAATTTAGTTCATCAAGCTATGGAGAAGGTGAACGTTATTCAAGAAAGGTTGAAAACAACGTAGAGTCGTCAAAAATCCTACACTGATGTTAGGAGAAGGGAGCTATAATACGAAGTAGATGATTGGGTCTACTTGAAAGTTTCACCCATGAAGGGTGTTATGAGATTTGGTAAGAAGGGGAAGCTTAGTCCCCGGTATAATGACCCTTACAGAATATCCAAAAGGGTTGGTAATGTAGCTTATGAGTTGGAGCTACCACAAGTGTTAGCAACGGTTCGTCCAATATTTCATATTTCCATGTTGAAGAAGTGCATGAGAGATCCTTTACTTATCATACCAACTGAAGATATTGGTATCAAGGATAGCTTATCCTATGAGGAGATTCCTGTTCAGATTCTAGATTGCCAAGTTCGCAAGTTGAGGACTAAGGAAGTAGCATCAGTCAAAGTTCTTTGGAGGAACCAGTTTGTTGAGGAAGCTACTTGGGAAGCTAAAGAAGATATGAAGAAGTGGTATCCACATCTCTTTGAAACTGGAGAAATTCCATATCAAGGTACTAATTCTTTTCTTAGTACTCTTTAATTTATAAGTTGGCATATTGTATTTGCATTGCTTGTTGGGTGTTTGAGCTGAATGTTAGATGTTACACCCTTAGCCTATTAAGAGTAATCTCATTCGAGGGAGAATGTTCCCAAAGGGAAGATATTGTAACACCTCGCTATTTGAAAGAACTAGAAAGAGCTAGAAGTAGAAAGAGTTGTTATTGGAAAGAATGAAAATCAGGAAAATTTGTTAAGTTATGTTAAGTTTGAGTTTTTGGTCAACTTCAAACGACCATAAATCCTAGCTCAGGATGAGTTAGGTATACTTCCAGATATCGTAGGAAAGATCTTGGAATAATATTTCCAACGCCGCCGAGTTTACTCAATTCTGAGTTTGTATGAGTGAGATATACCCATTTGAAGTTGGGCTATTCAAATAAGTAAAGTCTAATCCGGATTTTAGAAGGTCATTATGGTATTTTCCATACCCCATGATTTGTTTTCATTTTTTTGGTAATTAATTGGGGTCTAAACTGATAAGAGTCATTTTACGCTTTTACAATATTGAGTTAGGGTTTTAGAGAAGAGAAAAGAAGAGGAGCAAGGAGGAAAAAGAGCTGGAATCATCAAGTTCTTAAAGAATCGCTTGTGGATTTCGTCAAGGGGTGATCCTTACGAGGTATGTGAGATCACAGAGTGTTGGGTTAGTTCACCCACGCGCCAATCATGATTCAATTTAGCGAAGTATATTGATTTGAAAGTAAATCCTTTGAGTTTTTGATGAAATTTCGTTTGAATTCTTGTGGGTTGAGTGTTGTTGAAGTTTCTTTAGTTCGATTCATGATTTTAGGTGTGTTTATTATTAGAATCTTGCACATATTTATGGTAAAGTTTATTATAAGTGTTTGGGGAAAGAACTAAGTTGAAATATGGGGTTTAGAGTTGAAAAACGAAGGAGAAAAGTCGGAGTTCACCTGGGCAGGGTCCTGGGGCACAGTTCGTCTCAGATCCCCAAGAAGGGACCTCTGAAGTTTGGGCTCTGGGGTGCCACTCCAGCCAGAGCGCCCTAACCCAGCCTTTGAAATTTAAGGGCTGGCACCCCGCGCCTCTCAGAGCACAAGGGACGCCAGTTCTTCCCATTTTCCCCCTTAGTTCCTTAGCAACGTACCTATGTTTTCTAGTCGATTTTCTATACTCTATGGTACGTCTAAACATCATGAAATCATCCATAACATGAGATCATGAAACTTGAATCCATAATCCAATTCAAGGAAAGTTAAGATCAAAGTCAAGAGAAGTAAGAATCAAGTCAAGAAAAGTTCTTAGAGTTTTCCAAAAGTCTTTTCCAAATGTTTTTAACTTTGTTTTAAGACTTACAGTTCAAGTTGAGTAAAGGGTAAGTAGTAAATATTGAAGTTCATTTCTTCAAAAGTATATGGGGACTATGTATTCCCAAATAGTTTAAAATGTTTTCATAATTAAACAAGTAAGGAAACCTTGATTTCCAAAGAGCGTTTGAGCTAGTTTTTATAAAAGAGTAAACAGTTTCACAATTAAGAAAGAGAGGAAACTTTGATTTCCAAGATAGCCTTTGAGCTAAGTTTTTGAGCAATTATCTCAAATTACATAAATTTTGGGACTAGTATTGAGCACCGATATGGGGAGAGTTTAGACAACTCTCAGCCCCCTTAAACCATGTAGCCATCATGGGTAGAAAAGGGTCATACTTTTTAGATGATTCCTTAATGCTTTTTAGCATAGACTAGTGGATTCACTTATTAGTCAGGTTCTATACCCTCGGCAAGGTATATGACGACTTTGGCAGTATGAGGAAAAATGTTGTATCATCACAATAGCTCTTACGTGATGGTT
>NW_006238972.1:1804479-1806385 GCF_000226075.1 Solanum tuberosum | reverse complement strand
TGAGACATCATGTATAAAGTCTAGAAAGTCTTCCGCTTGCTATTTTTTTTTTTTTATGAAATGTTTTCTTGGTAAAGAAAGTTTTAAATTCCTTATGGTTTTAGTGTCTATGCGATGAATGAATGCTAAGAGGCTTGTATTAGACCTCTTCGAGGTCGAGTACGCCGGTTACGACTAGGGGGTGCTCCCGGGTCGTGACAGGTTGTCGGTTGAAGAAACTTCCACATAAGTATTTGTATTCTTATATACACAGTTTAATTGTATTTTTACATACATTTCAGAGTTATATTGTATCTTTGCTTACACACAGAGTACTATTGTATTTCCAAATACACAGAGTTGACATCCATGTTTTAAAAAGCTTTTCTTTATTTTGCGCTTATTTTATTCTGATTTATATTGAAATGAGTTCATTTAATTTGAGTTGAGTTGAGTCAGGTAAGTTCTTCAGTTCCTTTCAAGATTATGTCTTGTTTTAGAATTCCCCTCGCATACTCGTACATTCAATGTACTGTTGCCATTTGGCCTTCATATTTTAATGATGTAGATACAGGTAACCAGGATCAACATCCAGCGCATCGTTGATTCTAGTTTTGCTCCAGACTTGTTGGTGAGCCTTCTTACTTCTGAAGGATCCCTTTTATTGCTTTTAGTAGTTTCAGTTTCATTAGGATGTCGTGGGTCTTGTCCCGACATCCATCTCAATTCTTTAGAGGCTTCATAGACAGTTAGATGCTAGTTCTTGAGTTTTCTAATTCCTGTTTTAATGGTTGAGACTTGAGTTGCTATTTTGGCTAAGTTTGATATTTCTTAAAGACATTTGCATGAGTTATCCTTTGAAACTATTTCTTGTGTTTTAGTCTTTTGCTAAGTAAGTAAGCTAGGACAAGGGTTCACTTGGGGTCAAAAATTGTTCTTAAGTGACAGTCCCACCCAGGGTGTAGGCTCGGGGCGTGACATTTGCGCTCAACTTGTTCATGGACAAAATGGGAGTCGATGGCCACATGTTTCATGCGGCTATGGAATATAGGATTCACACAAATATAAGTGGTGCTGATATTGTCACAGAGAACTCTTGGAACAACAGTCAGAGGAAACTGAAGTTCTTGAAGAAGATGTGTGTGCCAGTTAGTTTCAGAAATAGTAGCAGCAATTGCCCGATATTCTGCCTCTATAGAAGAACGAGAAACTAAATGCTTTTTCTTTGAAGACCATGAAATAGGGGAACTACCAAGATAGATAACATAACCAGTGGTCGATGTTTGACCATGAGGATCCCCTGCCCAGTCTGAGTCAAAGTATACGAGACCTACGATCAGTTTCATTGGCAATGAGCACACCAAAAGAGGTAGTTGAACGAAGATAGCGGAGAAGTCGTTTAAGAGCTACCCAATAAGACATAAATGGTTGATGCATAGCTTGGGACAACTTGCTGATAGCAAAAGCAATGTTTGGACGCGTGAATGAAAGGTAATTAAGCTTACTAATAATGCGCCGACATAAGGAACCAGCAACTAGAAGATCAGGTGATGGATAAAAAACTATAGTAGATGTCATAGGTGTGGAAACACCTTTGCAGTTATCCATAGCTACCTCATGTAGGAGATCCATAGTTTATGTAACGACCCGGAAAATGATAGAGTGAAACTAGAGCCTCACATGTGAGTTTAGAGTCGAGAACGTAATGAAATGGTTATAATTGAATTTGACCCAAAAAGTTCTTAAAATGTGCTTCGGAAGTTATCGGAAACTTGTTTAGCTGTATATAAAAAGATCCGTTTCGTTTTTCGAAAATCCGACTTCATATTCTTGTTTAGGGGGTCAAATTGAGTGGGAAATGGGTCTAACCCAAATTTTAGAGCAACCGTATCAAAATCCGAAATTTCCAAGTGAAGCCTTTTTCGAG
>NW_006238972.1:1781696-1804360 GCF_000226075.1 Solanum tuberosum | reverse complement strand
ATTTAGTTGGTGGATTTAGTTGTTGTATTAAGTCAAAACTAAACTAGTTAAAGTTATTATGTTGTTTAAATTAGTTAAAATAAATAATGTGATTGGATGGTATGTTTTATAATTCGATGCCCGTGGATGTATATAATATGGTTGCACCACATGGCCAAATTAGGTTTGTGTAATGACCCTCCAGGTCATTTTTAAATTAAAGCATTCATTCCCTCGTTTATAGCATTCCAGTAGCTATATTTACTGTTCACCCGCCTGGTTACTGTTCACCCGCCTAAATTTTTTTCTAAGTGTTGGACCATTTTTTCCAAAGGGCATATATTATTTCCTAGATACCATTAGTCAATTCCCATCTCTAAAACATTCCCTCACTTCTCAAATATTTCTCTCCAACTCAAGAAGAAGAAGAAGTGGGAGCTAGGCTTTGGATTCAAGTTTTTCTTCATCAAATTTCTTGAGAGATCATAGCAAAGGTATGGTGGCTTTTCATCTATGGGTAGCTTTCACCCATAGAGTCCCTTCAAAACATGATTTCAAAGCTTCCAAGTTCTTCAAAACCTAGGGTTTTTATTCTAACTCATGGGTTCCTTCTTCAAACGTTTTCAAATGGTTATTAATGACTTATTATGATTGTATTAGTGTTTAAATGATGATTTATGACGAAAATACTCCATGAACCCATGATTTCTCTTTATTCCTAGTTTATGCCTTTATGAAGTGGGTTGCTAGATAATGAATGTATATGAATCAAACTTGTTTAAAGGTCTTTAGATTGTTGAAGTATGTCATTACCCATGCTTATTTTATGGTGTATTGTTGGTGTATTGGTATGAGAGGCTTATGGCCTTAAAGGCAAAGTATGAGAAATTGAAGTGTTATCATGACATTGTATGAATGAGAGTTCAATGAAGATAATGTGATCATGTTATGAATGTAAATGTGTTACTATTGAAAGATTATTTCTCAATTTGACACTCATGAATGTTGATGATATAATATGAAGGATTCTTCAATATAAAGTATACCTTGAATTGGTAGGGCTTATGCATCCTTTTCTTGTATAAATGATTATATTGTTGATTGTTGAATCCTTGGATCGGTAGGCTTATGGCACCCTTTCATGTGTTAAATAATGTACCTTGAATCGGTAGGCTTATGGCACCCTTTCATGTGTTAAATAATGTACCTTGAATCGGTAGGCTTATGGCACCCTTTCATGTGTTAAATAATGTACCTTGAATCGGTAGGCTTATGGCACCCTTTCATGTGTTAAATAATGTACCTTGAATCGGTAGGCTTATGGCACCCTTTCATGTGTTAAATAATGTACCTTGAATCGGTAGGCTTATGGCACCCTTTCATGTGTTAAATAATGTACCTTGAATCGGTAGGCTTATGGCACCCTTTCATGTGTTAAATAATGTACCTTGAATCGGTAGGCTTATGGCACCCTTTCATGTGTTAAATAATGTACCTTGAATCGGTAGGCTTATGGCACCCTTTCATGTGTTAAATAATGTACCTTGAATCGGCAGGCTTATTGCACCCTTTCATGTGTGATGATGTCAAAGTAATGAACTATTCTATGGGAATGTAGGCTAAGCACCGAGCGGATTTGGTTAGATGGAAACTCCCCCAATAGTTAGGCATGAGTTTCAATGATCGTCTACCTTATCCCATAAACTATGTGCCCGCATAGGAAGCTAATGGATCCATTAAGCTATATACCGGTCTTCCTTAGGCAAGTAGACCACCTCTTTTCGGTGTGGGGACTCATGACACCGGATTCCATGACAAGCTCTCATGGTCTATGTCGGTTAAATGCTTACTTCCCATCATGTGAGATTTCATCATGGTTTCTTGACAGGTTCTACAAAGTGTAGGTAGTAGTATGGGATGCTATCTACACATGGCACGAGTAGGCTTTGAAGATACTAAAGTGAGTTCCCTAAGTCTAACGACTATTATGTGAAAGTCCCCTTATGTGCTTGAATGTCTCCAAAATGGTTTCTTAAAGAATGTTGGTCTATTGATGTTATGTTGTAAATGAAATGTCCTTATCTAAGGTAATCTTGGGGAACACTTAAGTGTGCTTGAAGAGGTTGTATGGGCGGTCACTTCTTGTCTTACTCAAGTGTGTCTTAAGGTTATATTAGGTAGAGGTCCTATGGTAATGAAATGACATGTGTTCTTTTAAAGTTAAGCATGGGTTGTATATGGACATATGTTGAGTATATGTATGGTTGGCTATGGTCTTATATGTTAATGTTGACTTGTATTATGTCTCTTATACTTGTAAAGGAAAGGTTTTATCAAATGATATGAAAGCATTTACTTCCTTGAAAATGTCCTTTTTGGCATGTTTTTGCATGGTCTCCATACTTAGTACTTAATTGTGCTAACCCCTTTCTTTCCCTTTTTAACTAAAGTGTAGGGATTTGGAGATGATGACATGTCATGGCTATTTGATAGGTTTCTAAGTGTTGAAGATGAAGACTTGGTGAGTCCTCATAGATTCGAGGACAATACCCCATATGTTCTTTTATGTCTTTTTAAGTATTGTTTAAGTTGTGTATGGGATTGGTCCCGAGTTTTGTACTCTAAAGTATTAGATGGTTATGAGACATCATGTATAAAGTCTAGAAAGTCTTCCGCTTGCTATAGTTTTTTTTTTATGAAATGTCTTCTTTGTAAAGAAAGTTTTTAATTCCTTATGGTTTTTAGTGTCTATGCGATGAATGAATGCTAAGAGGCTTGTATTAGACCTCTTCGAGGTCGAGTACGCCGGTTACGACTAGGGGGTGCTCCCGGGTCGTGATAGTTTACCTCTCTTGAGAGAGCATAAGACCAACAAAAGAACGAATCACCTCAATACCAAGAAAGTAATGAAGCGGTCCTAAGTCCTTCAGTGAAAAATGTTGAGAAAGAGCCTCAATGATATAATGAATACCTCGTTGGTGATTACCAGTCACTAAGATATCATCCACATAAACTAAAATATACACAGTTAGCCCAGCTTTATGCACAATGAAGAGTGAGGAATTAGAATGCGACTTAACAAAACCTAAAGTAAGGAGATAATTTTTGAGTTCGGTTTACCAAGCACGAGGAACATGTTTGAGGCCATAAATTACCTTTTGAAGACGACATACATGGGTAGGATTCCCAGAGTTTTCAAATCCCGGTGGCTGTCACATGTAAACTTCTTCAGTTAGACGACCCTGCAAGAAGGCATTGTTAACATCCAGCTGATGGACATGCCAGTCAAGTTGAGTGGCGATAGTTAGAACGAGACGGACGTTAGCATGCTTGACTACTGGACTGAAAGTGGAATGATAATCAAGTCCATGGCGCTGTGTAAATCCCTTGGCAACCAAACGATCCTTGTACCTATAAACAGAACCGTCAGGTTTATGTTTAATTCGGAATAACCACTGACAATCCACCAAGTTTTTGGAAGAGTCACATGGAACCAAATCCCAACTATGGTTGTGAACAAAAACATCAAATTCGGCTTGCATTGCTGAATTTCATTGGGGAATTAGCTTGGCTTGCTTATGAGCTATGGGGATTTTTGGAGACAATGTAGTGGTTGTAAGAAACTGACGAGGTTTAAGGCTATGAGTTTGTGATCTAGTATTCATTGTGTACTTTGGTGGCTGGCTGGTTTGTCCGGGTTTGGGTTGGTGGGTCAGGTTCACTAAAAGTTGCTGCTGGTTGAGGTGGGCATGTAGTCATATGCGGCTGATTTTGTGCCGAAGCAGATGGATTATGAGGAGGACATGGAGTTTGACTAGGAATGGGTGGTCTTTCTCGTCTATGATACGTGATAAATAGCCGTAAGGGCAATGGTTGAGGTGTTGCAGAAGAGTTAGTTTTCTATTTGTGTGGAAAAGATGAAGAAGTGAAAGTTGAGACATGAGAAGGAATATTACCTGATTATGTAGAGACAACATCTGGAGCGGATGAGATAGCTTGCAGCATTGAGTGACCGTCGGCAACGTAGTTACTGGTGGGGGAAGTTGATAAGAGGATTGCAAAATTGAATTAGATTCCTCTTTTGATTGTTGTTCAACGGAAATGTTATCCCAAGAAACATTAACTTTATTACGGAACCTGGAAAAAAAATTTGAAAAGGAAAATTGTCTTCCAAAAACATTACATCCCTGGATAAATATAATTTGGAGTTAACTGGATAAAAACACTGATGACTATAATATTTGTTAGAAAATCCTAAATAAACACATGGGGCAGATCGAGGTTTCAATTTATTTCTGGAATACGGTTTGAGCCATGGATAGAATAAGCAGCCGAAAACTTTGATGGAATCATATTTAGGCACAACCTGAAATAGGATTTCAAAAGGTGATTTATTTTGTAGTTTGGGAGTAGTCATCCTATTGATCAAATAAACAACTTGATGACATGCATAACTCCAAATCGTTGAAGGTAAGGATGCTTGGTATAGTAAGGTGCGGGATGTAAAGTTTGGAAGATTTCTAGAACTGTAGTTTTAGCTTTTAGTGTGAACAACCACATATATCTTGAATATTGATCAATAAATAAAACATAGTATCATTTTTTGTCAATCGATAAAACCGGAGATGGCCCCCACAAATCACTGTAAAGTAAATTTAATGGATTGGCACTGTGCAACGAACTTTTAGAAAAAGGCATCCTGTGGCTTTTATTAGAATAACATGAATGACAAACAATGCTATTTTTTGAACCAACTACTGGAATAGAAAAATCATGCAAAAACTTATTTAGAACTTGATGATTAGGGTAACCTAATCATTGATGCCATAGGTGGTAAGGAACAATGACGTTGCATTGTGGTGGACTATCAACATCCCCCCACTCCTACAACCCATTTTTACTCCATCCGCGAGCCAATGGTGCCCCCGTAGTCAGATCCTTCACAAGGTAAGAAAAAGGAAAAAAAAAATCCATAGATGAGTTATTATCATGACAAAATTTAGAGACAAATATTAGATTATTTGTAATAGCTGGAGAGCAAAGTACATGTTGAAGCTAGATTTGGTGATTTGATGCATTAAAGTTCACATTACCAGTATTAGAGATTGGAATGGTATTACCATAGCCCATGATAGTCTCCTCCGAACCGTGGTAGTCTTGCGTAGTATTTAAACTTTCTGTGTCTGAGGCAATATGGTGGGTGGCACCACTATCAACAATCCATGGAGCTTACTGGTTCTAGAGGTGTGTAGCAAAATTAGCACGCGCGTGAAGATGATTGTGAGAGCGTGTTCGGCAGATACGAGTAGTATGACCTCTACCATCACAAAGTTGGCAGTAGAGGTTGTTGTTGGAACACTGTTGTTGTTGGTTGTTGCACCGAGGTTACTGATTGTTACGCCAAGATTGATTATGACTTTGCTGATTTTGTGCATTGGATCGTCAATTACTATTTTGGTTATTGTTGGAGCCCTGACGGGTAGGAGCGGAACCAGTCTCTTGAGCAAAGTTGGCAGTAATGGGAATATAGGTTACCTTTTTGGCTTCCTCATGCTGAAGGAAAAGCTCCTGGTCAAGGAGCTTTTCATATAGTTCTTCATAGGGGATCGCAGAATCTCGAGTGCAGATAGCGGCTGAAATTTCTTGAAATTCAGACCCAAGAACAGTGAGAATCTTGACAACCAATTTCATTAGGGACGGGGGAGCCAACAATGGCAAGTTCATCACAAAGAGAGCGAACTTGATGGAGATAGTCTGCAATAGGACGAGAGTCTTTGGAGAGACGGGCTAGACGGACTCTAAGACTAAAGATATGAGTTTGAGATTTATTTACATAAGCAGTATGCAAGGCATCCCAGGCGACTTTGGCATTTGGAGAAGAAGCGATTGTACTGCCAATGGTCGCATCCACAGTTGCCAAGATAACATTTTGTATAAGCTGATCTTGTTAAAACCAGGAAACACAAGCATGATTGGATACTTCGAGGTTGTTTTCAGAGATAGTCTTTGAAGGAATTGGGATCAAT
This sequence comes from Solanum tuberosum, assembly GCF_000226075.1. Taxonomy (NCBI): domain Eukaryota; kingdom Viridiplantae; phylum Streptophyta; class Magnoliopsida; order Solanales; family Solanaceae; genus Solanum; species Solanum tuberosum. The sequence goes on along the minus strand of NW_006238972.1, from coordinate 1,798,355 downwards.
CCATCAAGATGACCAAAGAGAATGCATGGACACCTGAGCCTTCCACAATGAAAAGTTATGGCTACCAGCAAGTTTGATGGGGAGTTGAGTAACCAGATTGAATTGGACAACAGTCTTTGAATTGGAGATGTTGTCGGGATTGACAACACTTGTATTTGGGGTCATTTTCGGCTGGAGGTGGTGGGCTGGGAGGGATAAAAAGGATCAAGCTTGTTAAAGCAATAGAGCTCTTAATACCATAAAGAGAAAGAGAAGAACTGGACGCAGATGAACTTATGTGTATTAATTACTGTATTGGCCTTTTATATAGCCAGTGTATTACATACAAGGCTAAGAATAGAATAACAACTTAGAGAAACCTACGTAAGTACACTTCTAAAGATAAAAAGGCTGATAAGCAAAATAAAAAGAGTCCTATAAGTAATAAAAGTCCTATAGGTAACAAGAGTCTTAGATGCTAGCAGTTATTATAGTCTACCACTGATTTGTTGTCCACCATTTGGAAACGAAAAAATCTACTAGCCGCATATTTTTTCGCTCCAGCCTCTTCGGTATCATACTTACTCTACAATGATTTTTCAAATTTTCTTTTGCACTAGAGTAAGTTCTATCATAATATTCATAAAAATGATCAGATATACAATTAAGAAGATAATACCGATACATATAGGAATCACCATCATACTTTTCCACTTTATCTAGATGAGAAATAGTTTCAGGATGTCTTCTTTATTAGGATTCTTCTCAGTTAACACATAAGAGACATTAAGAAGACTTAAGTATAAAATCACTTTACCCTTCCATCTCTTGAAGCGATTACCAATGAACCGTAATGGCATGTTAAGATCTTGACATCCACGGTTTTTTTCAATTGTAGCCATAATGAATCTCTTTAAAATTGTTGGTGTATTATACCACAAACACAATAAATTACAGTTGAAAATAAAATTAACAAAATGAATAAATAATTATTTAGGCTGAGGCGCAGATATCTTGCTCTCTTTAAGGAGATTCAAGTCCACTACAACAAATGTTTTCACCGGTCCAGCAGTAGTCCTTCTTGACTTGTCCCCTCCAGGATACAACAACCTTAACACAAAGTATAACTAAACAACTCTGGACAAGAGTTGAGTCCAAAGCTCCACAAAAACAAAACCACTCGGCGTTACATAGATCAGCCTTCAACTAATAAGAACTTTTTTATTTTGACTAACTTTTTCCTCTCTATCTTTTTCTTGTGTCTCTAAACCAAATGAAGACTACCACTATTTATAGTTGAGGAAGTCTTCCGACCAATTGATAGGAAGATAATGGGGTAGTAAATAGTGAAGATAAATGGCCTTAGGTGTTACATAGGTTACAAGGATAATGAAGGAGTAAAAGAATGAAATAAAGGTGAGGGTAGCAAATGCACCAACGTGCAAATGTTACAATTTCACCATTGCCAACTTTCACTGGAACGTTTATATCAATTGTTTAATTGCAATAAAACCTTACAGTAATATGCATTACTAAACCACTGACACCAATGACCAAGGAAGCACCTTATGTGATAAAAAATGATGTGCTATTATAATATAATAATAATATTAAAATGCTCTACACTAACAGAAACCCTTATACGGCCCGTAGGAATTCCTACGGTCCGTAGACCCCAATCATAGAAATCAACTTGACCTTTAAAATTTCACTAAGTGCGGGACCTTCCTACGAGATCTATCTATGACTCGTCGACTATTTGACGGACCATCCTTGTCACTCGTAGAAAAGTTCAGAAACTTAATTTTTCAAGAATTATTTTCTTCCTTTTTACGAGACTGGTCTATGACTCATAGAAAGTTCTACCAACTGTAGTCTGGTCTCATAGACCCGAACCAGTAGCTAAAATTTATGCAACCTTTTCCCTTTTCGAAATTCGGGGTGCAACATTTATATTAACAGAACTCATGTCTTCGTGAAATTAAATCTTTAACCCATTTTTTCAGTCATTTCTCTCTCCGAGTTACTTTTTTTTTCAAATAACACTTATGAAAAGAACTTTAACCTTAACAGTTCAAAATAAAAGTCACGAGGAATGAAGATATAATTCCCAATTTTATTCAATAGAGGATAAAATGAAGCATATTATTGTTGCTAATGACTTGAAAAATATTATAATCATATAAAGAAAAAAGTTATTACCTGTTTGGTGTGGGGAGAGAGTTATTTATATTTAATAGAAATGAGTTTCTTGGAATGATAATTAAATTAAAAGTTCTTTACTCACATATTTTGATTCCAAATTTTGTAGTCCAACAACATTATGAAAGGGTTTGTTTAATTTTTTTAGAAGTTGAAGTTTTAAATGGTAGATTTACAATTTTTTAGATTTATTTTATTTTGAAATAGATTGATTTTATTATTCTGTTCATTTTATTTTACATAGATAAATTTGAGTATTAATATCAAATCTTTTATTATTTTTTGTGATTTTTTTTGAAAATATTCACGTTGATTATGAATTGTTAACCAATAAAGAAGGGAACATAGCATATTCAAGTCATTAGCAATAATAATATAATTCATTTTATCCTCCATTGAATAAAATCAAGACTTATATCTTATTTTTCATTAATTTTATTTGAATCGTTGAGGTTAGGTTCTTTTCTTAAGAGTTATTTAGAGAAAAGTAGCGGAGAGAGAAAGAAACTGGAAAAATGGGTTAAACATTAAATTTCACAGAAGCATGAGTTTCAATAATACAAACCTAAGTTATTTGTATTAAAAAAACAGACAAAGACTGAACCTGATAAGTTTTTGAATACATAACGGATTAAAAATGAGAAGTGTATAGTCAAGAGACTAAAATTAATAAATGTATAGTTAATAAACAAAACCTGATCACATTTTGGATAGTTAAAGGACTAAATTCGGTAAATATATTGTTAAGGGACTATTTTAGACCTACTTCAATAATTCAATGACCATTTATGACATTTTCTCTATTGTATCTAGAGGACCTCTTTTAAGACTTATTTCGCTAAATGCCCATTAATTTTAAAACTTTTTATTAGGATCCAAAAAAGGGTGGGGTCTTTTGATGTCACGATTCAAAAATGGACATGATGACACTTGTGTATTCCAACAGCCTCAACCCTAAGAAACAAAAGAAATACAGAAAGATAAAGCAAGAATAAGATAAAGCGAAAAACTTATTCATTCTTTTAACACCCCAAAACCTGATTGTCACGTTTACAAAGAACTTATACATAAATTACGGAATCAATAAATAAGTACAAGTCTCAAGTCTTTGTTTCTCAAATAGAACAAAGCATAAAAAGAAGAATTAGAGGGCCCGTTGAGATGAAAAACAACTACCTCTCAATAGTTTTTTGACAAGACTTAGAGATAGGAGAAGGAGCGCAATCATACGCTATCAGACTCGGAACCTACACAAGTATAGAAGTAAGAAGTGAGTACCAACAATATGGTACCCAACTGTCATGACCTAAAGTATACCCTAGGGATAACATGGTGTATAGAACCCCGAGACGCTATACATAAGTCACTTAGCATACATCATAAAAGATAATAAAAATATAAAGTTCAATAGAATAGTCATATATCATAGAAGTTGACAAAGTAGAAGTCTAACATACTCCCAACAAGCCATTTATTACATCATAAGGAAGTGATTGAGATGTAACCCATACATCACTTACAAAGTCTGAAAACTGAAATAACATAAAAGCAATAAAAGTGTCCAGGCCCTCGAATCATGAGGACTCACTAATCTTTGAGCTCCAAAAGATCATCTAGCCAGGAGTGTGAGAGGCAGGAGCGTCAGATCTTACATAAGTGAAATAATGTAGGCACAAAATGCATTAGTATATGGAATGTACTAAGTATGATAGAAACACATCGAGTTATCAATTATGCTAAAAAAGACTTTACATGACATGCAATGATCAAGCTAAATCATAAGATAAGAGGTTAGAAAACATATGTCATTATCATGGTCAATGCAAGCTCAACATCTTTAAAACATTTGTGAGATACTTTAGAAGTAACCTTAATTCATTATTGTGGGAAGTTTACCGAATAACTGACATAGACCATGTGAGAGTTTATATGGAATCCGATGCCTATCCCACACCGAACAAAGATTTGCTTACTTTCCAAGGTAAGAACCATGAATCTGAGCTAAAGTGGATCCAATAGCTAGTGTCTATCTGAGACAAATCCTATGGTGGCACATAGTTTATGAGACATGGGTAATAGCCGCTTGTTAAAACTCAGAGCTAAGTAAAATTTCACGGAATAGTCATTAATCATAGTCATATTATCATCCATGAAATGACCCAATTAAGCAACCAATCCAAGCTAGAGTTCATTTAGACTAGCTCTCAAAATTGATTAAACTTAGGCGAGAAAACCTTTCAACCTTATGAATCCTTTATGTGAGAAATTCTTTCACAATCATGTTCTTGGTTGTATGTTGATGAGTGATAGATTTGCAATCATTTAAGGTTTATTTAGCTTAAAAATTAGGGTCTTCAATGCCTACTATTATCTTATTCTGATAAAATGTTGATGATTTGCAGCAATGAAGGCAATTGGACAAGGCAAGGATTGATCTTTGAAAGAATGACCGAAAATGCAAAAAGAAGTGCAACTATACATTGTTGATCGATTAGCAAGAAGGGCGAATCCCCAATTGAGCATGACCTCGCTCAAAATGACAGTGCATAGCACTTGTGTCTATCAAATTAGGACGACAGACTCCATTAGAGAAGGTGATCCACTGAATGAGAAAGGCGGCCTTGACAAACATCACCCAGAATGATAGTGTGAAAAGAAAAGATTGAATGCTCGATAGGCGAACCAAGATGGTACTCAATGATGCACCAAACGTGAAAGGCTGACTCAATCGAGTCCACCAATTGAGGTTCAAACACCTGAAACCTAGATCATCGAAAGGTGAGCTAAGGAGAAAAAAGTGATTCATCGAACGAGTTCAATGAGCCCGCCTAATGTCACCGATTGAGTCGCGTAGTGGATGTTTTTTGGCCTAATTTTGGAAATTATAAATAGCCCAAAAGAGAGAGAAAGTAGAGGAGGATTATCATGAGAGAATATCAGAGTGTGTGAGGAGTTGAGAGAGAGAGAACATTTTACCTTCGGAGAACACTTTTCTAGCTTTTGGGATTCTACAACTTTGTGTTTGAAATTAACAAATTGAAGTTGAATCTAAAGTGGGTTTACTTGTAATTGTTTAAATTCATTTTACCCATGGGTGCTTTCATGGAAGGTATAATTTCTTTACTTTTTGTGATGTGTGGCTAAAACCTTAAGATCTAAGGGTGCAATTATAGGGTTGGTTGTTGATTTAATGTAGTGAGTATTGTGCTATGCTCTAGTTTGCTTCTGTTCACATATGAATTTGGTCTAATTATCATGGGGGTTAACTTTTGGGTTAAGATTGCAAACTTAATTCCTACTTCCGATCTCCGGTTGATGCTCGAAAGAGATTGATTGGAGTGGGTAATTATTTTGATACTAGAAATTTAGGTTTTGTAAAACTCCAAAATTTCTAAGTTAAGCTCCTAACCATTCTTGAATTGTGTATAAAGTCGTACTAAGTGAATCTTAATTTTTTTATGTGTAAAGGTCAATTCTTTAGTGTGGAAATAATTTTGGATATCCATTAAGGTCACTAGAAACTCCTACCACAAAGTTGAGTTGAAAGTTTCTTTACCGAATAAGTTTTGATGTAAGATTCTCTTTCGGTCAACTTCAAACGACAATATTTCTTAGAATATGAACAGTTGTGTGACCCATAACATATCAAATTAAAGGTATTTGAATCTTCTTTCTAACGCCACCAATTTCGCAACAATCCGAGTTTTGAATAAAAGTTATGACCATTTTAGTAACCTGATATAGTGTAGTGACGAATTAGCCGATGGGAAAAAATTAAAAAGGGTCGTTTTTGTCTTTTTACCTCTAAGAAAACCCTAAATCAATTTCTTGACTAATTAAAGACCAAAACCAATCAGATTTTCATTTCTTAAACCCCCATTCTCTTCTCTCTCAAACCCTAAGACAAAACCTTAAGGGAAAAATCAAAGTAATAGACTCAATTCAAGATTCTTTCAATCTTTTTCAAGATTATATTCTTTCAATCTTTTTCAAGATGCTTCTTCAAGGTAAGTCTTTCTCCAAGAATTCCATTCTTTCCAACTCAATTTTCTTCATACAATTATGAATCATTATGAGAATCCTAATTCTTGACCATAGAGTTTCAGGAAGCTAATTCAAGAAATCTCAAGAAAGCTTTTCTTGATTTTTCTCCTTCAAGCTAGGATTTCAAGGCTTCTAATCAAGTTCTTCTTCAAGATTCTTCAAGAACCTTGTTCTTCCAAGTATGTAAAACTATCATAGTGTTGGACTAGTTCGTCCTCATGCCGTACATCTACTTTTAAATCAGTAAAAGAGTAATCTAGAATTCTATCCCTAGATTTGAGTATTACTGAGATGAGTTGACTTTGAGTTCTTGAGTTCCTGATTCTTTTTGAAATTCTATTTCTAATTATTGAATTGTTATATGTTATGCATTGAGATTCTTGAGTTGATTCGTTCATGTCTATATTTCAACATGAACCCTATGAATTGAGTATTCTTGAGATGAGTAGTATTGTTGAGTTCTATGTTTTTGAGTTATAAGTTCTTGAGTCTTGAGTTATGAGATCCATATTGCTATTAAGGCCCCTGAGTTGAGTCGTCGTGTTCGTAATTCCACATGAACCCTCTGAATTGAGTTACAAATTTTAAGAAGCTTTTTAAAGCCAACACTTGAGTTCTTAACCTGAGTTTTGAGAAAGAAAAGATGAGTTTTGAGAAAAGAGTTTCTAAAACATGATTAGCATGACAATCGAGTATGCCATCAATGTATGACCAATATAGTATCTACTTATACCATCATTGTTTATGCAGTATGACTTCTTGAGTCATCAATAATCATATTAAAATATGATTTTGATATGTTTTTAAGAAAGACTTTTCAAGTATGAGTTGAGTAAGAGTATAAGGGGACTATGTATTCCCATAGGCATCAGTTTTTACTTTAATAAAAGAGAAACTGAGATTTCTAAATGAGTTATTAGTTCAAAAGATATTTCAAGAGCAGTTACCTCTTTTAAGAGGGTAGTTTAAGCAATTATCTCAAACAGAGGAAGATTTATATTTTTAAACACATGGGGATGAGTATATATCATTAAGAGTAGTATTGAGCACCGATATGGGGATGAGTTTTGACAACTCAAAATCCTCATAAACCATGTCTGCCAACATGGGTAAAGGGTCATACTTTTTAGACAATTCCTTATTGCTTTTAAGCATACCTTAGTGGATCCACTTAGTTGAGGATGTCCTATACTCCGGCAAGGTATAGGACAGTTCTGGCAGCGTGGGTGAGATGTTGTATCATCACGTTGTTCATATTGATGGTTGTCGGTTAGAGAATCTCCCAAAAAAAGAGTAATGATTTTATTATTGTATTTTTATATACATTTGAGTTATTATCTACTATTTTAAAGGTTTAATGTATATGTCATCTTTTATTGTTGCTTTCTGTTTGAGTTGAGTATCTTGAGTTTGAGTTGAGTATCTTGAGTTGAGTTGAGTATCTTGAGTTGAGTTTAGTATTCTGAGTTGAGTTGAATATCGTTGAGTTGATTTGAGTATCCTTGAGTCGAGTTGAATATTCTTGAGTCATATTGAGTTGAGATGAGGTAAGTATGTCTTCCCTTTTATTAGATCGAGCTTCTACTTATGTTGCCGAGTTCCCCTTACATGCTCGTACATTACATGTACTGATGTCATTTGGCCTGCATCGTTTCATGATGCAGATACAGGTATTCAGGATCTTCATCAGGTGTTTCGTTGAGGTCATGTGATGTTCCAGTCAGCTTTGGTGAGCCTTCTTATAATTCGAAGGGCTTCATATTTACCTTACAGTTAGTAGTTTTGAGATGTCGTGGGTCTTGTCCTTATATCATTTTGTATAGTAGAGGCTTCATACATAGACAGAGTTGAGGAGTTTTTCTGTAATTTCTTTCTTTTGAGTTGTCTTATAAACTCTAAGTATATCTTTTGAGTATTGGTTAGACATTTTAAAGTTGAGTATTTGAGTTTTATGAATTTAATTCAGTTTTAAGCTTTTGTATGCTTCATTTAAACTTCCGCTTGTAGTCAGCCAGGATAAGGGTTCACTTGGGGAACAACAATGGTTCTCGAGTGCCGACCACGTCCAAGGTGTAGACTCGGGTCGTGACAGGTTTGATGTCTATAACTTGCTTGAAAATAGAGGTTATGGGTCGGATATATTTGCCCTGTTCTTGGAAGAAAGAATAGAGTAAGGTATTGAGTTGTTTAGGTTTGAATTTAGATGAGACCGAACGGAGATTCTATGCATAGATGTTGTGATATCAAAAGATGATTAGAGTCAAAGAAGATGACTTTGCCTATTCCTGAATATTCATCACTATAGAGAAGAACAATTACCCCCTATGTGACATCAATTTCCATTCCTCGTACCCATAGATTACTTGTTAACTCTTGAATTCTTCAATACTTTAGTTTAATTGCGATAATTGATAACCAAAACTTTATATTAAATTGGTGGAATTTTCGGCCCACTTTTTCTTACTATTGCAAATGAGTGATTTTAAAGTCTAAATTTCTTGATATGAATTCTCCACGATATACCATTCTCTATGGGGTTTCGACTCCGACTCTTCATTGAGTTTTTTATTGACTACAACTACTGTCTCTTTTAATTGGTTTTAAGGTGTACATTTGAGCGTTATAAAAAATGAGGTCACTGCCAAAAATGGTGGTTGAGAATTCTAATTGAGAAATTAGATTTTAATTTTGTTTATTTGTAGTAGATTTGTTGTTTGGTGTTGTTGTTGGCTGATTTACAGATTTACGCAATGAGTGACCTTGGAAGTGATAACGATAGTCACTTTGTCAAAACGACAACATGGGTGATTTGAATGACATGCACATGAATATTATTCAAACCACGGGATTAATCCGGATACCTCCTACAACCGGGAGAGTCGTGTTTCACGTAACCAGAACTGTGATACAATTACTCCAAATGAAAGAAAATTTTGGGGGTCTAGCTCATGAGTATCCCAATGAATACCTTTGGAATTTCATGGAAGTATGTGGACCCTTTGTATTCAAGAATATCTCTCAAGAGTACGTAAGGTTGAGGTTATTCTCGTTCTCTTTAACAGGAGAAGCTACAAGATGGTTGGCAGAATTGCCAAATAATTCTCACTTCATGGGAAGAGCTAACTGATGCCTTCTTGGAGATACTCTTTCCACCCTCAAAGATGGTTAAACTTCGAATCTAGATCCAAAATTTCAAGCGTATTGGAGGTGAACCTCTACATGAGATGTGACTGAGGTTCAAGAAGCTGCTTTTGCAATGTCCAACGCATGACGTTCCAGACAACTTGCTATTGTAATACTTCTATTGTAGCCTTGATTTAGTCAATAAATGTGTGGCTGATCAGTTAGTCTAAGGTGGATTAATGAGACAACCGTATGATGTGGTTGCTAGATGATATGACTAAGTTCAACCGAGCATGGCACACTAGAGAGGACCAAGTGCCTCATCTACAATTGAGTTTACGCAACAAACAAGTTGAGAAGTATCATGAAATAGATGAAAACATGACCATAATAATGACCCATATCGATTTATTGTCTAAACATGTCATGGGAGGTGGACCCAAGTCGGTAAATGCAGTTAGAACCAATAGTGGGCAGTGCCCGGATGATGTCAAATTTGAGGCATTATACAAAGAGGAAGTTCAATACTTAGGAAATCAAATGGGGGAGGGGGGGGGGTTCTCACACCAATTATCAACGACAAGGTGGGAAGAAAGGTTGGTACAAGAATAGAGATGATGGTTGTAAAGATTGGAGGGGTGGAAATTGGAGAGATAGGGAAATGGAAAAAGATAGGTACATGCCTCCCCATGATCGTCCATGCCCAAAAGAACTAGCTTGTTCAGAAGGAAGCCAGATTGAAGACATGCTTGCAAGGATCTACATCTAAGTTGAAGGGTCCGATAAAGTTTTGACGGAATTGAAAAATGACTTCTCCACTTCATCCCAGACAGTGACTTCTCACTCGGTTTCTATTAAGAAGTTGGAGACCCAATTTGATCAAATTTCCACTCATCAAAATCTAAGAAAACAGAGAATATTTCCTAGTGACACCATCCTAAACCCCAAGAATGATTGTTTAGATTGAGCACTATGTCGTGCTACAACATTAAATAAGGCTCTTCATAGGAGGCGACCCAAGTCTTTATTTTGTTTTTATTGAGTGAATGTTGAGAAGAGGTTGATAAAGGAAGCTTGAGGTATGCCAAGACCCAAATGGTGATACGTCAAAGGCATCGTGCAGACTCATTCTTATCTGCCTTTTCTGCTTCAACACATGGAAAAGTGTACTTTCAAAATCAGCGATCAGAATTCCAAAAGATGATCCACCAAAGTGCAATACATGGACTCCAATGGGTCCGTCAAATCAGCCTTAAGGTTTGGTGTTTTTCAGGAATGTTCAACGAGCTTAAGCTACAATTAGAGATTCACCGAATGTGTTAGGTGATGTTAGTCGTGACTACCAAACGAAATTGGTATAAAAAGACCAAGGGTCTTTTCAAATTAAAAAATCAAACCCTTTGATATCTTGAAGTCTTTTTCGCTCCTTTCACTTTCTTTGCTTCATTTGAGTGATTGTGAGTCCTTGTGTGTATTTTCAAAGTTTGAGAAGTGCATTTTCTTTGATTTCCAGTCAACCCAACCCTATTTCATTGAGTTTCTCAACTTTTTCTCGTAGTGAGAGTGATTTTCGAATTTTGTTGAGATTTTTGAGCTTTAACTTGCATGTTGGGTATGGGGTTGAAGCCATTACTTGTTATTGTATGCTAGATTTTGATGGGTAGCATCATATTATGTGATTTGAACTAGAATGTGTATGCCTACAAAATGCAAATCTTGTTTGTGTTGGTTGATACTTGAAATAAGATGATAAATGTGTTGGGTATGAGTCCAATTTGATGTGGGTGAAGTCTGATTAACCCAGTATTGACCAAATTGCATGATTTTTCCTAATGATAGACAAGGTGACCACTTTCTTAAGGGAAAATCGTCAATTAGTGCAATAGTTAGCAATATCTGGGGGAAGTCTGAGTACCCATGAGTAGATAAGTATATAGGTGGATTATAATGATGGGGGAAACTCGTATTTGTTGTATATGTTGGGTAAGTTGTGAAAATTAGGAACTTCGCCTTCTTAGCATATATATGACCTTGAGTACTGTCCCATTCGACGGTCTTGTCTTAGTCTGCCGAACCCATTTGGCAAATCGCTGAGTGGGAGTGGATATCCCACTTGATGCTTGTGTCTTTTCAATTTGCACTGTCTTATTTGGCGAACTTGTCTTAGCACACCAAAATCGGCTTAACAAATTGCCGAGTTGGCATTGACTTCATTTTTTGTGCCTGAACCCTGAGATATTTGCTATTGTCTACTTCGACGACATCACAAAGCTCGACGATCCTGTTTGACAATCCGCCTTCCCGATAGGCGAGCCTCATGAATGTTTTTGAAGTTTGATTTTAGTTGTGGTTGATTTCAACAATGCTTCACAAATCTTATATTTGAATGTGTACCTGCCTTGCAGGAAATGGCACGAATAAAGAGTAAGAAAGTGGTTATTTCTGACACTATGTCAGACAGAGATTCACCTCCTTCTCTAAAGAGACAAAGAAGACTATCCATTAACGAGCCTTCAGAGGCTCCTTGTCGTCAGCAAACTACCACACTAGAGTCATCTACCCAAGACAGGGTACCACCCAAAAAGGGGATGGTGAGAAAGAGGACTGAGATCAGGTCTAAATTGGTGCATCCCTCCTCTGCACAAGCACTGGCTTCTAGAGACCTCTTAGTTATCGCTCCAAGAGCCCTAAATAGGCTGAAACCTACTGGAGAGAGGAATATTCTTGAGGAGAGACATATCTCCATAGATGGAGTCCTAAGTGACTACCCATCTATCTGGGATACTATTGAGTTTAATAATTTTGAGGGGTTCACAAAGCCAAGAAACTCCTACATCCCTTCTTGGGTGTGGGAGTTCTACACTGCATATGCCCAGGCCCTCCCAAAGAATTGAAAGGGCACAGTTTAGAAGCCACTTGAAGAAGTGTAAGTGCGTGGCAACAAAGTCTAATGCGACACCTAATCCATTAACACTTCACTGAGAGGGCCGACATTTGAGTCAGATTTGTACTCACTTCGGATGCGTCATGACTTGGAATCCTTGATAGGGTGGCTGGCCCTCTTAATTTCTGATTCTTTTTTCAACTGGATGGCTAATGGTACCCAGATCGAGAAGAAATATTTGAATGTGGTGGTGAGATACTGGTTTGGCTTCATCATCAGCTACATAATGTCGTCACAAAATGAGTGTTTCCTTCACCATGACAAGGCAGTCTTGGTAGGCACAATCAATGACAAAGAGCAGATACATGTGGGTGCCATTATAGCTGATGAGATTTTGATGAGAGCTAGGCAGGAGCAGATGTCGCTCCCACTTCCGATATTAATTATGCAGTTGTGTGAGAGGGTAGTAGTTCCTTTATGAGCATCTACAGATGTGAGGATCACACTAGCTTTATCCAATGATATAAGACAGATTGAATCTAATTGCTTGTGGGACGATGCGGTTTGGAGGAAGCTTCCAAAACCAGACTCGACGCCCGTGATTGATCCCACTACACAAGCAGCTAAGGCTAGCATAATACTCCTTTTGCGAAGTAGGCATGTATTTCTACACCTTCTGTCATACCTTCCTCTACTGCTTCCCCTACTGCCTCTATATTTGCTACTGCTGCCGTGAGACCTCCCCTCTCTCCTACTTCCCGTCCTCCCTTGACCCAGGTATTGATTAACCATATGGGCAGCCTTGCCCAGTTAGTAGATGTTAGAGCCGCCCGGGTTGAGATGGACATGCCCAAGATCATTGATTAGGCCATTAAAAAGGCATTAACTATGTTGATAGAAAGAGTGGTCAAGTGTGAGGGGATGATTCAGAGTCATAGTGTGAGTTTAGATGACCTCACAGTGAGATTAGAGGCTGGAAAGAAGGTCGAGGGTAGATCTAGTACATTAGATGCCATGAAGGACGAGCTTGCTACCCTGTGAATGGACGTGGTCCAATTGCACTCTACGAATATATCCATGCTTTAGGCCCTATCAGATGCACTTGCCTCCATGCCTGAGATTCCTAGTAATGTACCTATTCCTAGTGAGCAGCCTGAGATTATTGTGGGTGTTGATGCTGCGGATGATGAGAGTGAGAGGGCCGAAGATGAGTTGACCAAGGAAACATACGAGAAGAAGTTGAGGAGCGAGGAGCATGTGATTGCTCAGACCTTGACTAAGATTCATGAGACCAAGGAGGTCATTGTTCAGCGACCCTGGAGCGATCCCTTCAGGAGACTTTAGCGATTGGCATTAGTGGAGTCAACACTTCAGACTCTCCCATCCCCCCGACTACTGAGACGGGCATTGATTCCCTGTTGAGCCTTCCTTACCGCCTCTAGTGATCATGTTGCTCGGCATCGATGCCCCTTGTTGACATTCTTTAAAGGTACAACGTCACGGTGACTCTAAAAAAATCAATTTATAGAGAATATAACAATTTTAAAAGGGAAAGGGAGTCACCACCTAATTTTAGGGAAAACTAGGAAAAAAATTAATTAATTAACTTATAAGAATTTCTACGAAACTAATAGATTCTCAGTAAAGGTTCAAGTAATTTCTAAGAGAAGGTATTAGGCATCCTTCAAAATCCACCAACTGTGGTTCCCGACTGAATTCAATTTTTCAAATTGAGGAGGAGATAAAAATAATATACAAATATAATAAACATGTGATATACACAAATAATAAATTAAAATAATAATATTAGTAACGGCCTAAGGTTTGCCTAACGTCAATATATATATACACAATGATGAAATTTGAGTAGCTGCCTCGAAAAGTACCTCTAGGTACCTGAAAGACACTTAGTAAAAGTGTTACTAATAAATAAATATGAATAAAAATAAATAAATCACATAATAGCTTAAATAAAACCCATCCTATTAACATATGAGGCCTTGGAAATCGACGATAATTTCTTCATTGGTCCCTTTTAGCTCTGGATTTTTTCTGTCTTCCAATCGACATAGCTCCGCATTTTTATAGTCATGCTGCTGACTTATACTAGCTTTTAGACTTCAGATTATCTACATTAGTCTTTAGCTTTTGTATCTCGTTGTCCATACTATCCACTTTTGTACAAAGTGTAGTAATAGCTTTGAGTATCTTTTCAATTGTATCTTCTTCCTCAGTCTCAGTCTGAGTAGCTTTGTCGTGATAGGTAATCTGCAATAACATTCTTATCAGTTTTTATTACTTCAATTGTAAATGTAAATTTAATATATTTAATACCAATCGTATCAGAGCTATGGATAATAAAAACATAGTAAGAAACATACTAGTAGAAGGTTAAGAAAAATAAGAAGAAAATTAAACAAATTATATCCGAAATATAAAGAACTCAATATCACAAAAATTGATAAAGATAAATTAGACCAATTAATATATAATACATCTAAAATAGAATATAAATATATTCAATATTTAAAGATACAATGAATAACGAGAATAACGAATATAAAGAAAAACTTACTGAAATAATTATAGCGAAAAAACAAGAATTAGAACATAGGAAAAATAGACTTAATAATAACATATTCGCAGGAATTTGTAAAAAATCTATAATAGCACAGAGAAAAACTATTTAAAATCTAGAAATGCAAATAGAAAGTTTAGAATATAAACTTCAACACAATCTATAAATAAATAAGGAAGAATATGCAATAGATGAAAAAAAATATGAAAACTATGACGGATTAAAAATAAAGATAATATTTTCTAATCTAGGAAGAAGATATAAGAAAATAGGTGACAATCTAAATTTAATGTTAGAAAAAGAAACGGTAAAACTAGAAGATAATTTAACTGCTATGATAAGAATAACAAAAGAAAATGAAGAAATAGATAGAAAAACGGAAATCGACAAAAATAAAACAACAAGCAAAAAAGGAAGTACAACAATTAGAAGAAGTAAAAAATACTAAAATAATAGAACTAGAAAAAGAGTTGGCAATATTAAAAGAAATGTATGAACTTAAACAAAAAGAAAAAGAACAAAAAACAAAATTAGCAAATGAGATAATTAAATTTAAAGAAAAATTGCAATTAGAAGATGAATTAGAAGAAAAAGAAGAAAATAACCAAGATAATCTACCTGAAATAACAATTGATGAAATAAATGACGAGGATCTAGATGAACAACATTCGGAAACAAGCGAAACATATTCGGAACTTTTATCAAACATAGATAATACAAAGAATTTAGAAATAAATACAGGAGACGTAGACATGGATGAAAAACCTAGCACATCAGAAGTGAAAAACCCAAAAAACTTAAATCCAAAATATTATAATGAAAACTATGGACACTATGATAGAGAAAAAACTATATGGGATAAAAGATTGAATAAAACATGGACACCTAAACCAATAACTGAACAACATAATTTTTTAGATTTGGACTATATAACAGATATAAATAAAACAATTCAATTATGGATAGGATATATATCAAAACAATTAATAGATAACAAAATAATAATAACTAGAGAAAAACTCCAAGACGAAGAATCTTTAGAACAAAAGATAATATTTGATAATAGTATATTTGAAAAACTAAAAGGAAAAGAATTAGACCTAAGCGTAGCAAAAATATTCGAAATACCAACAATAAGAAACTGGTTTAAACGACAAAAAGAAGAATATTATGTAGTAAGTCAAAGGGAACATATCATAGATTGCAAATACACCAAAGGAAAGGCTAAAATACCAATAATAAACAAACGAATAATAAATAAAAAAACACAAGATATTAAGGCTAAAATTCTAATTAAATATGTACATTTAGGAGGAACATAAATACTAATAAAAGCATGTTTTAAAGAAGGAATAGCTACATCCATAGAAATATACTTAGCGGATGATAGAATCATACAACCCATAGAAAAAAGTATAATAAGTGCAGTAAAAGGTAACCTCATATACCAAAAATTTAAATTCATAATAAGTGCTAACTACTCAGTAGCATTAAACGACATAAATATAGATAAATCATTAGTATTATATTGGAAAATAGTCAGGGATAGAACTAGCCCCGGGAAGTAAAACATTTACAGCTAGATGTAAAAACTTATATGTTTTAACAACAAAACATAAAATAACAGCAAAAAATAAAATAAAAAAAATAAAAAATAGAAAAATCCTTTTGAAAGAATAGTCACAGTCATAGACAAAAATGACTATAGTTATAATGAAATGGACATAGAAGAAGATTTATAAATAGTAAAAGAAAGATTAAGCACATCAAAAAGAATAAACTGTGAAATACCACAAACATCATAAAAAATGAGTACCTCAAGAAAAATAGATAAAACTCCACAAAAATC
>NW_006238972.1:1779633-1779839 GCF_000226075.1 Solanum tuberosum | reverse complement strand
TAATGAAGATAATCTGAAGTCTAAAGCTAGTATAAGTCAGCAGCATGACTATAAAAATGCGGAGCTATGTCGATCGGAAGACAGAAAAAATCCAGAGCTAAAATGTGACGTTGCGAAACACCTAAAAACCCATAGCATTTGTTTAAGTACAGCTGTAGGTACAAGCCAACGAGTTAGTGAAAAACATAAGAACTCAAACTTAAACC
>NW_006238972.1:1777952-1779432 GCF_000226075.1 Solanum tuberosum | reverse complement strand
CTTAAACCTAGATCTACTACAACCCAAGAACCCAACCAGGATTATTTAACCCAAAAATTACAAGGTTATAATAAACTGATTGCACAACCAAAAACTAACGCCAACTTAGTAAGGACATGTTACAACTATAGACTATTAAATACATTATATACATATGACGGAGAGGAATTAAGTGGAATACCGGAACTACATTAAACATTTGTTACATATAAGAGAGTTACTAAGGGAAATTTATTCTATGTAAAATTTTATACGGCAACAACAGAGATATTATACGAAGAAATAAAACCTCCGATACAAGTGGTAAAGATAGGACTAACAAAAGATATGATAATACCGGAAGATATCGAACAACAACCAGAAATACAAAAAAGTGAGATACCAAGTTTGTATGCCAATAAGAGAATAATTGTTATATCAACCATTATACAAGAACTAGCAAATAATTATTTAAACGGAAACGCTATATGGAGCTACTATGCAAGAGATCAGTTAATAATTTATTCCAATTCAAGGGAGCTAAGGAAAGCAGATATGGATGAAGTCCAAAGATGGATTTTATCATTCTTAAAACTAGAGGAATGACCTACGACAAGAGCACTAAAAGCAGGATTTATTTCAACAGAGTTACTAACCAGATATTGCAAACTAATTGGACACAAATACCCTGATCACATATGTTCAAAATGTAACGGTGAAGATAACATAATTCCAGATGTCAATTTAGAGTAAAAGAAGACGATGAAGATAAGGTGCAGACAAGATAAGATAAGATATGAACAAGACAAAAAAGATAAGATAAAGATGCAAATGGCGGACAAAGTGGACAAAAAAGATAAAGGTAAAGTTTAAAGTTTTTTTTTTGACTAATTGTGTAAAGTAACGTGACAATGTAAATTATTAGTCAACATTATTATTGTAAGAAAGACAAGGTAGTGTAAAATAGTCAATAAGTGTAAAATTATGCATGTGCATATTAAGGACAAGTGTAAAAGTTAGGAGACAAGGTTGTAAATAAGTCTTAATAGGATAGTAGTAGATTAGAATAGGAAACTATTCATGAATAGTAGTAAATAGTAGTGGACAAATGTAAAAAACGTATTAGGATATGTATTTAGAATAGTAAATTTGTATGTCTATATATAGACTCAG
Source organism: Solanum tuberosum (assembly GCF_000226075.1). NCBI lineage: Eukaryota > Viridiplantae > Streptophyta > Magnoliopsida > Solanales > Solanaceae > Solanum > Solanum tuberosum. Next base: position 1,778,280 of record NW_006238972.1, on the reverse strand, counting down.
TCATAAACATTGTAAAGGCAGGCAATGCCTAATATATAAAAACCTCTTTCAAAAACTCTCTCAACTAAAAAATTAGTATTTAGATAAATGGAGCAACAATCTGAAATCCAATCAGATATTTCAGATAGCATGAATAAGCAAGAGACAAAGGTATATTGTTCAAAAAATATGCAGAACTAATTTCATATATTCCTGAATATCATATATATGATTGAATAAATTTATGTTAGTTATTATGTATTAGAATTATTTGAATCATGATTTCTAGTTTATTAGCACACTGGAAACAGGGAGAAAACTTCTATACTATGCCATCCTAATGTTGAAA
>NW_006238972.1:1774425-1777541 GCF_000226075.1 Solanum tuberosum | reverse complement strand
ATGATTTAGACCTCGAAAGAATAGAATGATATGATTTAGAAATACATTCAGATTAAAATGAACTACGAATATTTACAATATTGGATAGAATCTATGAAAGATATAAATCTATTAGAACAATTAATGGAGGAAAATTTATATATGTACCAAAGAACCCAAGATATGTTATATCTAGAATATATCATAAATAATATTAAAGAAATTTTCAGATTAAATCAACTATCGAAAGAATATTACAATAAATATTATTACATTCTACCATGAATTCCGCAACCCCAAAAAATAATATTAAAGAGATATCAAGATTAAGACACTTATCAAAAGAATATTATAATAAAATCTTTAAAATAAATTACTCACCTACCACACTATCACCTACCACACTACCACTTCCATGAATTCCTCAACTACCTGTTCCGCACCGAAAAATGGTATGTTTCCGTCTTTTAAAGTGTGGAGGCGTCCAAAATAGACGGAGAGATTTCTTTATTGACCAATTTAAATTTGTAACTAGTTAATATCATAATAAGGTTAACAACAAAAATAACATATAAATCACTCAAAAAGAATAACTAAAAAAACTCATCAAAAATCACGAATTTTTAGATTAGTCCACTAATAACATAACATCAATACAAGAGACGAAATAATCAATGAAACATCAATAAACTGTGAGTTAAGAGAGTAAAAATTGATATAAAAATGAGGAAAACTACAATAAAAATAGAGAAACCAATAAACATAACGACCACACATATTTTAATATATAAATTTAAAATCTGAAAATTTAAACAAGAGGTAATAACAATGAGACAAACAAACAAAAGAAAAGAAATTATGGCATTCTAGCTAACACGTGTATCCCATCTAATAAAAATAATATAAAACCAATACCCAATAATAATGAGCGAAAACAAATTATAAACTAAATCTAACAGAGAATTCTAAACCTATCATGAACATTGAAACAACCATTAATATAATTAAAGAGAACATCACAAATAATAAACTAAAAAGAGATACATTCATCATGGAGTAAGATAGAGCAAGAATTAAATTACTTAATGTTAAACAACCAACCAATTTAAGAAAATGAAAACAGAGATATAAATATTAATCATCATTAAGAACTAAATTAAGGGGTCAGATTTGGATTATCACCACAGTTGGGCGTTGTGGAGTTGTTGTTGTAGTGTCACTACAAAAAAACACCTAAATCGTGGGGGTTTCAAAGCGGAGGTTAACAGCAACCCCCAAAAATTACATTAAATAACGGGGGTTTGGTAGCTGACGCAAAATAAAAGTAAACATCGGGGATTTAAAACCCCCAGATTTTTTTTAAAGTAAATACCAAGGGTTTAAACACCTGCTATCTCAAAATACAATTTTTATTTCAAAATATAAAACATATATTTTTAATTCATGAAATAAAAAACACTCACAGCTTTTGGAAATAGGTAATTTAATAAATAGCTATTTTTAATTTAATTACAAAATATAAAATAGACACAGCTTTTGGAAACTTCACTCCTTCCAAATTACTCTCACTGTCACACTTCTCTCACCGCCACACTTCTCTACAGCTGCACTTCTATACAGCGGCACTTCTCCGCCGTCTACAACGACACTTCTCCACCATCTGCAACAGCGGCACGTCTCCTCACAACTCTGTAAACTTCAGCTACTCACCAGATTCAAAATGGGATAGGTGTTCTAGGGTAATGTTTTCCACTTCTCACCTCTTTGAATAATGAACGTACCTCACATTTTTGGATTTTCTCATTTGAATCTTAACAAATTGTACAAATTACTGGTTGTATTTACTAGATACGTTTGGTTTTTGGCTGTTTGTATAGATGCATGGAGGTAGAATTAGGTTAATTTTGTTGTATTCTTCATGGATGAAAAATTCGAAATATCAAATTTGAGCATGTATTTTGTGGTAGAAGAATATCTACAATGATGTTCTACTTTTTCTTTATCATACCTATATTTTAAGACTCCTCCATTACTTTTTTCACTGGCGTCTAATTCTACTATATAAGTAAATTTTTTGTTTTTATCCAGAAAATTTAGTTTAGCTAGGTTCTTACATAATAGTTTTATTTTTTGTATTTGTGTTTGGTCTTTTTTATCAAACTGGTATTCTACATCTTTCTTTAATTTTTGTTGTAATAGTTTTAAATTCTCTGCTAATTTTGGTATGTATTCTCTTACTTGATTTACTAGTCCTATAAATGATTGTAATTTCTTTTTTGTTATCTAGTTGTTCATTTGAGTTAATTATTTTTTGTACTATGTGTGTTTGCATTTTCATTCCATTCTTATCTATTTGTATTCCTATAAATTATATTTGCTTTTTCATTATGTCTGCTTTCTTTTTACTTAAGCTTATGCCCGAATATTCTATGATATATATGAATTTTTCTAATAATCTTATGTGTTCATCTTGGGTTTTGGAATATAATAATATATCATCAATGTACACTACACAATTTTCTATTTGTTTAAAGTAATTGTCCATAAAGTGTTGATATCTACCTGGTACATTTTTATATCCAAATGGTAATACATTCCATTCATAAAATCCTTGCGTACCGTAAATGCCGTAAATTTTTTAGATTCTTCTTCTAACTTTAAGTGGTAAAATCCTGATTTGCAGTCAAATTTACTAAAGTAATTATATCCTTGTATTTGTCTTATCTTTAGTATTTTATTTGGTATCGGATAATTATATGTTTTAGTTTTTGCATTTAAATTTCTATAATCAATAACCATTCTACTTTTTCCTCTTTTTTGTTCACTATGTTTATTTACTATAAATGCTGGGCTTGTATGCTTTCTATTGTTTTCTTGTATGTACCATTTTTCTAGTAATTCACTTATATGTATCTTAAATTCTATTAAATTATTCAAATTATATTTTAATGGTTTTTGGGTTATTATACTATTATTATCAATTAGCTCAATTTTTACTTTTGTTTTATGTTTTTCCCATCCTTGTAAAGGATCTTCACTATATAATAATTCTAACGTTTTATGTTTTTTTTCCATCCTTGTAAAGGATCTTCACTATATAATAATTCTAACTTATCTTGGATTATTTTTACTTTATC
>NW_006238972.1:1757263-1771453 GCF_000226075.1 Solanum tuberosum | reverse complement strand
TAGAATACCAGTTTGATAAAAAAGACCAAACACAAATACAAAAAATAAAACTATTATGTAAGAACCTACCTAAACTATATTTTCCGGATGAAAACAAAAAATTAATTATATAGTAGAATCAGATGTCAGTGAAAAAAGTTATGGAGGAGTCTTAAAATATAGGTATGATAAAGAAAAAATAGAACATCATTGTAGATATTATTCAGGAATATTTATTTAATACATAAATAAGATGGGAAATAAATAGGAAAGAATTATATTCAGTATATAAATGTTTACTATCATTTGAACCATATATTGTATATAACAAATTTATTATAAGGACCGATAATACACAAGTAAAATGGTGGCTAACAAGAAAAATACAAGATTCGGTAACTACGAAAGAAATGAGAAGATTGGTATTAAATATATTAAATTTTACATTTACTATTGAAGTGATAAAAACTGACAAGAATGTTATTGCAGATTACTTATCAAGACAAAGCTACACAGACTGAAAAAGAAAATACTATAGAAGAAATACTCAAAGCTATGAACCTACTTTGCACAAAAGTAGAAAATATTGACAAAGAGCTACAACAAATACGAAGTCAGCAGTATGACTATAAAAATGAGGAGCTAAGTCGATCAGAAGACTTTAAAAATCCAGATCTAAAAGGTAACTTTGGGAAATACCTTAAAACCCATAATGTTTGTTTAAATACAGCTGTAGGTACGAGCAAACAAGTTAGTGAAAAACAACATAAGAATACAAACTTAAACTAGCTATTTGAAAAACCATTTACTCCGAGAACACCAAAAAACACATTGGCTATGGAACCCCAAACCTCAACCTATGCAGATAGACTACAAAACGAGAAAAAATTATATAACCATGTTACGAGAACCTATATTGAAAATATATACAAAATCCAAACCTATTTAAACCGTAATCCTAGATCCACTACAACCAAAAAACCAAATCAAGACTACCTAACCCAAAAATTACAAGGTTATAAAGTTAATTGAACAACCAAAAACTAATGCCAATTTAGTAAGAACATGTTACAATTATGGACTATTAAATATCATATATACATACGATGGAGAAGAGATAAGTGGAATACCAGAATTACACAAAGCATTAGTCACATATAAAAGAGTTACCAAAGAAAATTTATTTTATATAAAGTTTTATACAGCACCAACGGAGATATTATACGAGGAGATAAAACCTCCAATTCAAGTTATTAAGATAGGATTAACCAAATATATGATTATACCTGATGATATCGGACAACAAGAAAGAAATACTAAAAAATAGAGATACCAAGTTTTTATGCCAATAAAAGAATAATTGGTATATCAACTATTGTACAAGAGTTAGAAAATAATTATTTGAACGGAAATGCTATATGGAGTTACTACTCTAGAGACCAGTTAATGATATATTCAAATTCAAGAGAACTAACAAAAGTAGATATGGATGAAGTCCAGTGATGGATTTTATCATTATTAAAACCAGAAGAAAGACCTACGACAAGAGCACTCAAAGCAGGATTTATTTCGCCAGAACTATTAACCAGATATTGCAAGCTAATTGGACACAAATACCCTGATCATCTATGTTCAAAATGTAATGGAGAAGACAACGTGATTCCCGATGTCCAGTTAGAATAAAGTCAAGACAAAGAAGATAGGGACAAAGAAGATAAAGACAACTAAAGAGATAAGGCAAAGAAGATATATTTGGCCAAAAAAGCCAAAAGCAAATAGTGAATAGTACTATTATTGTAAATTATTAGTCTTATTGTAAGAAAGTGTAGTGTAAATTAGTCAACAATGTAGGATGCATATTAAAAGTAGTAGGTGTGGTGTGTAGGGACAAGTGTAAAGAGGGTAGGTGTGGTAGTGTAAAAAAGTCACAAAGTAGTGTAAAAAAATCATAAAGTAAATAGTATTATGTAAGAAAGTCATGAAGTAGTGCATTATTGTACATTAATGTAAAGATAAGATAGAATTTGTAAGTGCAGTAGATAGGATGTCCTTTCTATATAAAGGAAGGAAGATGTAACATAAAGGACACACTTTGAATAAACGAAGCAGTTTCATAAAAAATACTCTCTCAAATATTTAAAATACTTAATAGATAATAGAGCAACCCTCAGATATCATGGATAAACAAGATGCAAAGGTACATTGTTGAATAAATATGCAGAACTAATTTCATATATTCCTAAATATCATATATATGATTGAATAAATTTATGTTAGTTATTATGTATTAGAATTATTTGAATCATGATTTCTAGTTTATTAGCACACTGGAAACAGGGAGAAAACTTCTATACTATGCTATCCTAATGTTGAAATCAGTAGGTGAGGAAAGTATGATGCTAGTAGTGACAGGAGAACATGATAAACAAATAATCTAATATGAATTTAATCAATTATGAATATGATAGGAAGGAATAATTTGAAATAAAAAACCCGCATAGTAAAGAACATGACTACATATATGCATGACGAAATGATAAAAAACTATGAAACTTTAATCTTATATATACTTAAAAATATAGAAATAATTGAATTAAGAAGAATAATATGGGAAAAAATATTTAATAATAACGAATCAGAAGATATATTAAACCAAAAATGGTATGAAATAGACCTACATGATCTAGACTCCGAAAGAATAGAATGATATGATTTAGAAATAAATTCAGATTAAAATGAATTACGAATATTTACAATATTGGACAGAATCTATGGAAGATATAAAACTATTAGAACAATTAATGGAGAAAAATTTATATATGTACCAAAGAACCCAAGATATGTTATATCTAGAATATATCATAAATAATATTAAAGAAATATTCAGACTAAAACAACTATCGGAAGAATATTACAATAAATATTACTACATATTACCATGAATTTAACACTACCAAAAAATAATATTAAAGAATATTACGATAAGTATAATTACATTTTACCATGAAAAAAGAATATTATAATAAAATCTTTAAGATGAATTCCTCACCTACCACACTACCACCTACCACAAATGTCATGAATTTCTCATCTACTACACTACCAAAAGGTCAAATAAAATTTAATAAAGCAATTCCGCACTGATGAATTCCGCACCCTCGAAAAATTGTCGCTAAGAGGTGCCTTGTTTCTTCGTAAAATTTGGAGTTGTCGTCTCTGTTGATCCTTGTTTATGCTGGAGTAAGGTGTATATAGTTTCCCCTTTTGTTTGTTAATTAATTCTTCTTTAGCTGTTACATGTGCCCTCAATCTTCACTTATCTCTTTATACTTATTGATTTGTATCTTCATTTTTTTTTCTTCTAAATCACTAGTTTATCATTCTTCTAAATCTGCATGTCTTTGCTTATTTGGCTACATGTCTTTGCTTATTTGTTGTATCTCTTCAATCCAATTGACTATATTCCAAGGTAGTTTGCATTTATCCACAAGTACTCTTTGTAAAAATATTGAATATGGCTGGATCATGATATGATCCAAATGTTTGTTATTACAATGCTTGATAGCTTCTAGGATAGCCAGTGTCTCAGATTTGTTTTGCCCTTACCATATGTGTAATTCTGGCCAGGAGTAAGCATAGCTAAAGGGTCATAAACAGACCTCCTCTGTACAAAAACATCCCATTTTGGACCAAAGTGTGTCCTCAATTGTTCCTGTATTGTTTTATATAAACAAATGTATAATCTTATAGAAAATGTTTCTTTGTTTAATTTATCAGGTCCGACCCCTCTCCAATATTTGGAACTGGAATTAACGGGAGAGCTTCTAGATCTTCAGGGATAAAGAAAGTTGAGGTACTCTTTCATCTGCTTAGATCACTATAATTTCTCAGTGGTTAGGCCTCTAAGGAAATAGTTAAGGCCTCAAGTTCATCTGATGCTTATGCTTAAAGTCAACGACAATAGTGAATGTTCTTGTGTAAATCAACTTCCTGCTATGTCCATTATGTTATAGTTTTGGCATGAAAATAGAGAACATTATGACCGAAAATAGATCGATCAGCTTGAAATGGAAACTAACTAGATGAAAGATTGTGCTATTACTTACCCTCTTCTGCATATATTCCATTTCTGCATATACTGGTACATAAATTGTTAAATATGTCTCTACTCTTATAATTTTCTCATGTCAATCTTATAGGTGATATTGTCTGCTAATCTTGTTTTTTTCGATGGATAAATCTTGGATTAGAATGCCAAGGACCACAAAAGAATATTGGTTGGCTTGAATCAGTTCCTAGAATTTGCATTTAAAAATGGAGCTATAGAAGATAGAATAAAATGCCCGTGTCCTCAATGTTGTTTTGGAAAATGGCAGACTAGAGCTGTAGTGTTTGATCATTTGATTTGCAAGCCATTTCCTCAAAATTATGTCATTTGGGTTATGCATGGGGAAACAACCGTGTTGCAAAATTCTGAAAGCAGAGAGGCTACTCAGGATACACCGCCTCCAAAAATTCCCGTAGAATTATTGATTAATGAAGAAATTTTAATTTTTTTTTCGTGCTAGGCAACTTAGGAAGCTCAACATCTAAAAAAGTTGATACAAGACTATTATGCGTCTTTCATCAAAGTAGGAGATAAGGTTTGGTGCTTATAAATTTCTAAAGTTCAAGTACAATTGTTTTATATAATGTGTTTGTGTCCATCTAGTATTGATACTTAGCTTTAATTTTGTGATAATTTGTTTGTGTCCATCGAGGGTTGGCACTTAGCTTTAAATTAGGTGATAATGTGTTTATTTAGCATAAGTACCAACACTAGTTGATCCTATTGATGACAAAATTGATTTTCTTGCAAGATCGATTTGTGTCCATCTAGTGTTGACACTTAGCTTTAAATTTAGAAATAATATATTTGTTAAGAATTTCATGATACAAAGTGGCTTCCTTGAACAGGATCTTTGTAAGTATATTGAAGGCTACCAACTGGCTTTGTTGTCATTTCATTTCTTTTTCTCTATTCCAGATTCAGAAGGAAACAAAAAGAAACTCAAAGTGAAAGTCAAAGAAGTGCTAAATTTACCTGGAGAAGATCGTATTGTGGTCAATTTTGATTCCCTGGATTTTCCATTTGGAGAAGCACAACCCCTTCTTTCTGGTTTTTGTGGAATTTTAGCTGCTGATTCCTCCTTATTTCCAATACATTTTGACAAATGGCCGAATATGCCTATGTCATACTTTGATCGCGTCTTTGATCAAATCATAGTGGTATAAATTATATATTCTGACTACTATACCTATATTCTTTTCTTGGACCTTTATATTTGGATTTCATAGATAAGCTAACTAGTGTATAATCTTGAAGCCCCGATTTTTTTCGAGACAATCGACTTAGTTGCACGACGATATGTTTATAATTGTATTTCAAAGAAATGGAGTGCAAATAGGTTGGACATATGGGAAGTGTTCAGTGATCCGAGCAAAACTCAGATCATGGATAATGTTCCACTTGGAATTCCAAGAGATCAATGGACTTCTTATGTTAATTATCGTTATAAAAAAGAAACACAAGTATATATATTTAATTATTTCAACTAGTATGTGTAGTCATATAATTACTTTTTAATGATTGAATTTTGTGTATCTTTTTTGTGAGGAAATGTGCAATAGAAATGCTGAAAGTTGAAAGAAACAAATCATTCCACACACAAGTGGATCCAAAGCTAACTCTAGAAGAAGGGCTGAAATGGTTAAAGATTTTAGTTCATTTCATTTTATTTTAGTTATTAAGCTAACTGTAATTATTTTTAATTAGTTAAGTTATTCTGAGTTGATTCTTTTGCTTATAGATGGCTGAGACCGGTCAAGTGCCTGGACGAGTAGAACTTTATCTTGCTACTCATAAGAATGTAAATGAAGCGTATGTTAATGAAGCGACAAAAGTTGTCTGTGTAAGTTTCTTAAGGGGGAAATAATAGCACTCCATTTCCTTGGTTATTTCAAGTCTGTCCCTTTTCTACTAACAAGTTAAGCCAAGCAGTTTATGTTTAGTCTCTCATTTATTTTAAACCTGAGATTCTCTGTTAATGTTTTCGTCATTGCTATTGGTCAAATCAGTTTGATGGTGCCTTGTTTAGTATAGCGTGCTGTCATTTTGAAATGGTTTAAAATCCCTACTTGAGTAAATGGTTTAAAATTATGCCTAACTACTAATCTCTCACTTTGATTGAATATGTGCATGTACTTTGCTTAAATATGTGAATGGCTAACCCAGGAAAATCTATTATGTGAATGCCAAACTCAGAAGTATGTGAATACCTAACTCAGGAATATGTGAATGCACTTTGCTTATATTTAGGTAATATATCTCTGTTCTCAATTAGTTTTTAACATTTCGATAATGTGTTCTGTGTGTGTACTATACTCAGGAAAAAAATCAGCAAACTTTGAGTCAAAGCACTATGGATGAGTCTATAATATCGCCAGATGGTGCAGTTGGCAAACTGCTAGGAAAAGAGCACTCTGGAAGGGTAAGGTGTTTGTGATTAGGAGTTGCTCCCACTAGAGTTTTTAAACAAGCAAGACCTCGATTCAGTGGTATGAATGCTTCGAGTGTTTCGTGTCCATCCAATTGCCAACAGAATTACAATAAATTGTTGAATTCTCACAATCAAATGATGGCTGCTTTCAAGTCATATATGATAATGAAAGAAGGGACATTACCAGAACAATTTGTGGGGTTATTTGCTCCTCCTCCTACAATGGTACATATAATATTTACATTCTCTCTTCCTAAATGACATTATTTATATATCAGGTACGTTAGTTTAGTTGCAGCCATTTTCTAGATCAACTGTGTTTTCTAGTGACATATCTACTGAGATTAGCTTCTTTATTTCTGGAAAAGTTTTATGGGCAAGGCAGTACTCATGGTCTAGAACATATTTTTGCATATTCTGTTAGTATTGGCCTATTTGTTTATGATTGGCATTGCCTTTCATAGTAGAGAATGTAAGTTATAAAATGAGAAAGAAAATGTGGTTAAAATTGAAGAAGGTCAAGTTCACTAAAAATTTCCAGGATTGCTTCTGGAGCTTAGAATGTGGAGTGTTGTTTGGTCTGGATTAGGAAAAAAGAATGTGGAAATATGAGTATTTATCTATAGAACTTTGTGGAGTGTTGTTTGGTCTGGATTAACACAAGAGCAAGATAAAAACTTGTGATTCTTTTACTATTATGTGCAATAAAGAAGTAGCAAGGTCCAGAACATATTTTTGCATATTCTTGTATGTTAGTATTGACCTATTTGTTTATGACTAGCATTTGTATTGACACTCATAGTAGAGAATTTAGTATTTGTTTGCATATTGTTGTTGACATACAATATGCAAGTATTTTTTTTATAAATCACCATAATGGTTGGATTACGTTTCAGTCCTAATCATTTTATTGCATTCAAAAGAGGTTACAAAGAAAGGGTGAGAGCATTTATATGTCACTGATTGTGTATTTTGGTGAGAGCATTTATCATATCACTTATTGTGTATTTTCCTTTGCAGACAGGTGATGCCAGTGATAGTAGTCGTAGTGACAATCGTTGAAGTTCCATGAATAGTTGCAGGTCATTTCTTGAGTATGGATGCTAGTGAACCCTTTTCATCAATAAAAGCAAGATTAGCGAATGACAGTTTTTGTAGTGATTTAAAGTTTCTTGTAATCGTAATGGTTGAAGTGAATGATATGTTTCAATTTAGTTTGTAAAACTAATACTACACTTTATGATATATTTTTTTGTTGAAATATTTTGTTATTTCTTAATACTAATAAGCCTTTTTAGGTTTGACTATGATGTACATGTTAATTAGTCATTAATATTTAAATATAATTTTTTAGCATAATGCTCTAGAAGGTTACATGTTCATAAATTACAGGGGTTAGAACTCCTGTTAATCTTAATGTAAAATTCATGATTTGTGGGGGTTTTGACTCCCAAAGTTCACAAATTGCTGGGGTTTTGACTCCTAGATATTGAAGTGCAGTTTTATAGATATATGTTTGTGGGTTTAAAACCCCCAGTAATAAGCCCCCGCTAATGGTAGCAGGGGTTCGTCCAAAACTCCCCGGACTTAATTGTGACGCACCTAATTGCAGGAGTTCTCTCAACTGCCGCAACACTAAATTGTGGGGGTTACTGACCGTCAGAACATGTAATTTTAACCCCCGCAATTTAGGCGTTTTGTTGTAGTGTGTCTTCCTCCGATGAATGAGTTTGAGGGAGATGTTTGAACTTGTTGTTTGTAGCAATGGGGTCGGTGACTTCGAGTTAACTGGATTTGGAGCTATACTTGAAAAACGAACAAAATCGAAACGGGGAAGGGAAAGAGGAAGGGAACTGACTGACAATTTTTTTAATTTTGATTCGGTTCATTGGAGTCACTGATTGCAAACAAAGGGGAAAATGGGATGGGGTTTTAGTTGGAGAACTACTGGTGGGCTCCAGGAAGCTGTTGTAGGAAAAGAGTTAACGGGGTTTATCTGGATGCTGCTAACAACGTGAAATAGAAGAAGGTTAATAGAGAAAGAGAACTATGGGTATTTGTTTTGCCGGAGCTTCACCGAATTTTGGGGTGGAGGCAGTTAGAAAAGGAAGTGAGGAGGAGGAAGTTTGACTAGTGGGGTTTGTTTGGTGGTAATTGGTCAGAGCTCCACCCAATTTATCGTCGGAGAAAGAGAATGAACAATAGGAAAAAAAACTGAAAATTGAACCCCATTTTCTAAAATTTTATCCACCACTTCCTAACTTAATGACTAATCAATTGCTTAAATAGAAAATGGAAAACCACTGTAGTACAATATCATTACCTTAAAACCATGGGCCAAAACCACTAGTTGATAAAATATTTGTGTATGCAAATCTTATCTGTATTTTGCTGCATTTCTTGACTGTGCTATAAACATCAAAATGAATATTAATAAAAATAACAAACAAAAACGAATATTAACAAATGTAACAAATAAAATGAATATTAACAAATGTAACGAATAAAATGAATCACATGTAAGAAGTTGCATTTTAATAGAAAATAATGATTTAATCAACAGACACAATATTCACAACATATTCAACCGATTGTGACAAAAATAATGTAAACAAAATTAACCGATAAAAATCTTAATATTTTGAGAAATAAGGATAATTATCAACAAAATATATTAAAATTTCAAAACATGTATTGTGAACTATTTAACGAATGAAATACTTAAAAGTTTTAATTTTAAAAATATCAGACCAAAATTTGGTGTCTACAACTTGCCCCTTTGTTTGATTATGATCGATGAAAGACATCTTGGTCGAACAAAGTTGAAAAACCCAAATTTGGTTTGATAAACTTTGAACAAAACAATATGAGACATTAGTAGAGCTTTTGAACAATACTCTACGTTCGTCAACGGGGCTAAAATAATGAACAAAAGAGAAATATTGATCGAAAACAGAAAGCATTCACATACCTTTGATGTTACTTCCAAAATTGAACAGTGAAGGTAGTGTACCTCTTTGAATGGAAGAAAATGTGAATAACATGTCACTTTAAATGAGGTGACCATTTAACTTGTCTCTTGAAATGCAGATGCACCAACTTGAACTTAACGTGTCACTTAGAGGGAGGTGATAACCCAACATGTTCTTTAAAGGTGGACTACCCAAATTGAACTTAACATGTCACTTAGAGGGAGGTGACAACCTAACATGTCTCTTTAAAGGTAGACAACCCAACTTGAACTTAACATGTTACTTTGAACGAGATGACATCCCTACATATCTTTTTAAAGGTGGATGACCCAACTTGAACATGTCACTTTTAATGAGGTGACAACCCAACGTGTCTCTTTAAAGGTGGACAACCTAATCTTGAACTTAACAAACCACTTAGAGAAATGTGATAACCCAATGCGCCTCTTTAAAGATGGACGACCCAGTATTGAACTTAACATGACACTTAGAGGGAGGTGACAACCTAACATGTCTCTTTAAAGGCGGACGACCCAACATGTCTCTTTAAAGGCGGACAATCCAATCTTGAACTTAAAATGCCACTTAGAGGGATGTGACAACCATACATGTCTCTTTAAAGGCGGATGCCCCAATCTTTAACTTAATGTGTCACTTAGAGGGATGTGAAAATCCAGCATGTCTCTTTAAAGACGGACGACCCAATATTGAACTCAACATGCCACTTAGAGGGAGGTGACAACCCAACATGTCTCTTTAATGGCGGACGATCCAATCTTGAACTTAACATACCACTTAAAGTGATGTGACAACCATACTTGTCTCTTTAAAGGTGGACGATCGAATCTTTAACTTAACGTTCCACTTAGAGAGATGTGACAACCCAACGTGTCTCTTTAAATGCGGACGACCCAATCTTGAACTTAACATGTCACTTAGAGGGAGGTGACAACATAATGTGTTTCTTGAAAGGTGGACGACCCAATTTGAATTTAGCATGTCTCTTGAAGGGAGATGAGAACCCAATCTTGAACTTAATATGTCACTTGAAGGATGTGATGACCCAATGTGTTTGTTTAAAGGCGGACGACCCAACTTGAATATAACATGTCACTTTGAATGAGGTGGCAACCCAACGTGTCTCAGGGAGGTGACAACCCAACGTGTCTCTTTAAAGGTGGACAACCCAATCTTGAACTTAATATGTCACTTGAAGGATGTGATGACCCAATGTGTTTGTTTAAAGGCGGACGACCCAACTTGAATATAACATGTCACTTTGAATGAGGTGGCAACCCAACATGTCTCTTTAATTGTGGACAACCCAATTTGAACTTAACATGCCACTTAGAGGGATGTGGCAACCCAACGTGTCTCAGGGAGGTGACAACCCAACGTGTCTCTTTAAAGGTGGACAACCCAATCTTGAACTTAACAAATGATGTACTACAAAATCTGCAAAACAATTATTGGTAGCAACTGTAACATAAATGCAACATGACTTATGCAAACATGACCTCATATGAACAATGAAACAATGAACAAGTTTATTAGTTGGTGCAACATATTGATCATAATAACATCACGAGCATATAAAAAAAATGCCAATTTGCATGGAATAATAAATAAAAAAGTATCATTTTGAATGGCATAACAAACCAATTTTAAAAAACATCATTTTATTTGAGATAACAAATAAATTTTTAAAAGATGTTATTTTGAAAGGTATATATGACGACCTAAATTTATAAAGAAATTATTTTGAGGGGTATAACGACCCAAAAATACAATTTCTATAATGAAATGCTCCACAAAGAGGTTTGGACAAGTATCAACAATGAAACGGTCCACAATGTTGGTTTGATAAGTATTAAAAGGTGGATGTCAATACATTTTTATTTTCTGGACAATGAAATATATTTTAACTTTGTTAATGCCAACAATAGTATTGCATGAAAAATTCTCACAATATTTTGTCAGTCAACTGAGATTGACTTCAAGGTACCTCCTATCACATCAAATGGTACCTCAAATGTACTTAAGTAACAACAAGATTTGTTCATCTTGCTAAAAACAAAAGATTTGAACTAGACCTAACATAATGTTTCAAGTGCCCTCACCACAAAGAAAGTCTTAAACTGCACACATTTAGAGTATTTTGATTTGAGGACATTTTGTGAAATACACTCACACTCAAAATAATGTTCAACACATGCAATTGTGTTACCATATGCTTGACCTTCATGTAAATCTCCACTAATGTGAGAACATTTGAAATGAAATCATGTAGGGCTTATTATTGACTTGTAATGTAGGCTTAGGGACTGGTAGGATATTTATTTTGGAAAAAAGTGACTTAATCCCTTCTTGAGCATTGCACTAAATTTGTTCTTTCAACGTTTGTAATGCTTTTAGCGCTTGATCTTCTTTTTTGTCCCTTCTTTTTGAAATTTTTGACTTATTTTGAAGATTTGCTTGTCTAAGTTTTTTCCCCTTCTCTTCATCTTTTGAGGTTTCTCCTATTTGTTTGGAGTTTTCTTTGTCTTTTGTTGCAATTATGCTTTCTCGAACTTGTGGGAAATTTCAACTCTTTCGTCTTTCTTTTGAAGTCATTTCCCCCTGAATTTCAGGGACTTTGCAACTTTTGTCTTTGACAAATTTGAACTTTGAATCATCTTTTATAACTTGCACGTCTTTATTGCGCTCAAGAAAATCGGGCCAAAAGAGAGATAGTGTGTATAAGCACTTAGAAAGGGTACATGATAAAATTTTGTTGTCCAAAGAAAAGGCTTATGACTCAAAGTGGGGACATTCTAAGGATTGATGTCATTTGGTAGGCTTTTAAAGGAACAAACGGGTCAAAGAAGTCATACAATTATTTCTCAAATCAAACATTACTCAAGATTTCGCCTCCACAAACATTCAGGCCAAATTCTAGATCAACAATGCAAACACAATTTGAATTTAATTCAAAAACTCACCACACAATGCATATGAAACAATGAATATGGTTTTGTTCTAATTTTGAATTTATGCAAGAGAGTATAACAAAAATATGAACTAGAGGTACCAAAAGAATCTGTGGTTTAAGAAAAAGTCAATCTTTCTCCAATGTATCGATTTTTTACATGCACACTCTAACTCTGTTGGCACCAACCAAATCAAAAAATGATTTCAAAAATATAAATATTTTTAAAAGAATAAAACAAAAACATATATTAAATAAAGAATACCGAACCATGGAAGGGTTGCCTACGTATCTCATTAAAATGAAAATCGGGTTTATGTAGTTCGTGTAGATATGACATAAAACATATGTTTTGAACAACAAATGAGTGTTTGAAGGAATAAATAACCGAACTAAAAAACCTATGAGTCACATTGAAGGGTGGACAACCCAAATTTAACTAAATTATTTTTTTATTATTTAAAGAAAAAGTAACAAAACTGAAAAATGAATGAGTCACATTGAAGGACGGACCACCAAAAATTTTAAAATGTCAAAAATATTTTTTTAATGGAATATAAGACAAATGAAATTAGAGATAGACATTGAATATAATATCATGTACAAAAAATTTATGCAATGGCATAGACCAACTGTAATACCCCGGAAACTAATAAGCTAAACTACAGAGTTCTAGAGCCTTGTGTTAGGGTTTGATATGAGGAGTAGAGTCGTAAAACGACTTCCCGTAGTTAGAATGAGGGTTTTAGGTTTAGGGCGTCAAGGTACGACCCCCCAAGGACCAACCAAGAGGTCCTTGATGATAATTAGTTAAGGGTTAAGTGAGGTCAGTTAGTTATTTATTAAACCACCTATATAATCGTAATAGTCCCCTAAACTAAGAAAATTAAATCATTCTTCCAAGACCCCAAATTCTCTCAAGAAATTCTCTCTAGAAGTGAAGAAGAAGAAGAAGAAGAAGAAGAAGAAGAAGAAGAAGAAGAAGAAGAAGAAGAAGAAGAAGAAGAAGAAGAAGAAGAAGAAGAAGAAGAAGAAGAAGAAGAAGAAGAAGAAGAAGAAGAAGAAGAAGAAGAAGAAGAAGAAGAAGAAGAAGAAGAAGAAGAAGAAGAAGAAGAAGAAGAAGAAGAAGAAGAAGAAGAAGAAGAAGAAGAAGAAGAAGAAGAAGAAGAAGAAGAAGAAGAAGAAGAAGAAGAAGAAGAAGAAGAAGAAGAAGAAGAAGAAGAAGAAGAAGAAGAAGAAGAAGAAGAAGAAGAAGAAGAAGAAGAAGAAGAAGAAGAAGAAGAAGAAGAAGAAGAAGAAGAAGAAGAAGAAGAAGAAGAAGAAGAAGAAGAAGAAGAAGAAGAAGAAGAAGAAGAAGAAGAAGAAGAAGAAGAAGAAGAAGAAGAAGAAGAAGAAGAAGAAGAAGAAGAAGAAGAAGAAGAAGAAGAAGAAGAAGAAGAAGAAGAAGAAGAAGAAGAAGAAGAAGAAGAAGAAGAAGAAGAAGAAGAAGAAGAAGAAGAAGAAGAAGAAGAAGAAGAAGAAGAAGAAGAAGAAGAAGAAGAAGAAGAAGAAGAAGAAGAAGAAGAAGAAGAAGAAGAAGAAGAAGAAGAAGAAGAAGAAGAAGAAGAAGAAGAAGAAGAAGAAGAAGAAGAAGAAGCAGAAGGAGCAGAAGAAGAAGCAGAAGGAGCAGAAGAAGAAGCAGAAGAAGAAGCAGAGGAAGAAGAAGAAGAAAAAGAAGAAGAAAAAGAAGAAG
>NW_006238972.1:1745363-1750803 GCF_000226075.1 Solanum tuberosum | reverse complement strand
AGGAGAAGGAGAAGGAGAAGGAGAAGGATAAAGAGAAGGAGAAGGAGAAGGAGAAGAAGCAGAAGGAGAAGAAGAAGAAGGAAGAAGAAGAAGAAGGAGAAGAAGAAGAAGGAAGCTAAGGAAGATTTCTTCCATTGTTTCAAGATTTTGTGAGGGATTTAAGCAAGGTATGTTAGCTTATTCATCTATCGGTTCTTCCACCCATAGAGCCCCCACTAGATTTCCCCCAATTGTGAAGACAAAAACCCAATTTGAGCTAGGGTTTCTTCCTACATTGTGGGTAGTGGTGAAGTATGATTCCAATCAAGTGGATAATCTTAAATATGATTGATTTAGCATTGAATTATGATATTATGATGAATTTAAGTGATTTCTATGGTTAACCCTAGTCTAATTGATGAATTTGATATTGTGTGGGTTTATGCCATGAAAGGTGAAATTGAAGATTCATAGGTGATCTTCTAGAATTAATATCATGTGTACTAATTGTTCAAGGTTAGGAACATATAGACATGAATTGAACTAGACTTTATTGTATATGATAGATCATAACTAGTAAAGTTGGAATTGAACCTTTATGATCAATTATGACTAGAATCACCTACTAATGAAGGATATGATTAGAATACCTTGAAATCTAGGTATAAATATGATATTAAGAAGTAAAGCTTGAGAATAAGGCCTATAGTCATCAATGTTAGGGCTTTGAGAGTAAAGCTAGTATGATGTGATCTTGTTGTGTATTGTTGAAAGCATGTTCTCATTTACACACTTAGGCATAAATATACTAGGAGATACAAGGTTCTCTCACATAGAAGGATTCCAAATTGAAATGCTAATCACCTAAAATGAATCAAAGCATCGTTAGACTAGAATAGCTTGAAGTAGTAATCTATGATCCCTTCATGTATAGCTTAACTTGGTAAGATAAGACCAAGATTGGTAGCTTAGTATTGAGGATCTATACTCTCCTAAGGGTATCTTGACTTAGCATTGTAAGTTGCATTTCATGGTAGCTTGAGTTAGGGATAGTCATGGTCGCCTAGGATTGAGGATCTATACTCTCCTAAGGGTAGCTTGAACTAGCATTTTTAAGATGCCTTCATGATAGCATGACTTGGTTTGGCCAAGACCATTTCATGGTATCTTAGGATTGAGGAATAATACTCTCCTAAAAGTAGCTTAGGATTGAGGAATGATACTCTCCTAAGGGTAGCTTACATTAGCATCTTAGTGTGCTTGTAAGGGTAGCATGAATTAGTTGGTTTAAGACTATTTCATGGTAGCTAGGATGGAACACTTGTACCCTTCCTAGAATAGCTTGGACTTGCATGATAGTATGCCTTCCAAGATAGTTAGTTTAGCTTAACATAGTTATGTTAGCAAGATGACTAGTTTGGTCTAGCCTATTAGGGTGCTATTCCTTGGTAGCCTTGAATTGAAAAATAGATTTCATTCATGTGTTGTGACTAGCCTTGTACTAAATACAGAAGTACCTTAAATGACTAATGGAAAATAAAAAGGAGGGACTAGTCCCCAACCAGTGAGCATTCATGATAGCCTAAGGTGGTACTTAGTATGAGTAGTATTATGGGATGCTATTCATTCATTGCACAAGTATGACTTAAAGCTACTTATGAAGTGTTCTCTTTTATAGTGTAGTCTTAGCTTGCGTTGTTGCTATAGTTTCCTTCCATGATATGATTAACTAAATGTGATAGTTCCCTTGTCTAAATGAAGTAAGCTAAAGAATGAGACCAAATGAATGGTAGGTATGCATATGGTGACTACAAGGTTAGGCTTAGTGTGAATGGTATTATGGGATTCCCTTCATGTATTGCACAAGTGTGCTTTGAGGTTACTTAGAAGTATAGTGCTCTTAGTATATGAAATCCTAGGTCTTGACTATGCTTATAGACTATGGATAACATGACCAAAAAGGGATGCTTAGCTTGGATGGTATTATGGGATGCTATTCATGCATTGTACAAGTATGCTTTAAGGTTACTTAAGAGTAGTCCTATGATAGTACAAATGACTAGGAGTTGAATAATGCTTATATGATGCTTATGTCGGAGACTTTTCTTATTATTATGATATTGTCTCTTATGCTTATAATTGATGTTTTATGAAGTATTTCATATGATTATGGATTATGTCTTATATTGACTAACCCTTATCTTATGCTCTTATGATTGTGCTAGCTAACATATTTAGTACATTTTGTAGTAACACATACTTTGCCTACATTCTCATCAAATGTAGGTTTTGGAGATTTGAGTTCCAATCTTGAAGCTAGGTTTCTAAGGAGCAAAGGTGTTGACGATTTTGGTGAGTCCTCATAGATTCGATGACAAAACCCACTATTTCCTTTATGTCTTTTATTTCATGTTTTGAGACTATTGTATGGGCTATGTACCAAGAGTTTTATTCTAAAGTTGTATTAGATGGTTTGAGACAAAAGTGTAGTAAAGATTTTCGCTTGCTTTTATAAAAGACTTTGATTGTATGGATAAAAGTTTTAAAAATTTCCGTACTTTTCTATTATCTTATGTTATGATATGCTAAGGGCTTGTATGAGACCCCTTCGGGGTCAAGTATGCCATGTTACTTCTAGGGTGTACCCTTGGGTCGTGACAAACTTGGTAATCAGAGCACAAGTTTTAGAATGGTTCTAGGATTGTCTCAAACCATGTCTAGTAGAGTCTTGCCCAT
This sequence comes from Solanum tuberosum, assembly GCF_000226075.1. Taxonomy (NCBI): domain Eukaryota; kingdom Viridiplantae; phylum Streptophyta; class Magnoliopsida; order Solanales; family Solanaceae; genus Solanum; species Solanum tuberosum. The sequence continues at coordinate 1,748,088 of NW_006238972.1, read as the reverse complement.
AAATGTGAAGCACACCACATTTATGAATAAGAGGCTATTGGATGTTTAGGAAATATCACTTCTTCATTCTCTAAGTCGTGCCATAGAGTTTAGCTTTAGTAGGAACTTCTTCTAATCCGTGCCCGTTGATTTTCAGGGTATGGCTAATACAAGAGCAAATTCTAGGAGAGGTGAGGAAGGCAATGAGGAGCAAAAGGTTCCTCTCCATGTTCCACACCAAGCTCCTCCACAAGCTCTAATTGATCCTCCAGATATGTCTAATGCAGAGATTAGGTCGGCCTTTATAATGTTCGCCCAAGCCATGATGGCCCAAGCCAATAGAGAGGTAGTAGCTCCGGCTAACCCAGTAAGGGGGATGGATGATTCTAGGGTGAGAGAGTTTTTGAGGATGAACTCTTCGGAGTTTAGTGCCCCCAAAATAAAAGAGGATCCTAATGGGTTTATAGAGAAGGTTTATACGGTGCTAGCTATCATGGGGGTGACTTTCGTAGAAAAAGTGGAACTAGCCGCTTACCAATTGAAGGATGTTGCCCAAATATGCTATGAGCAATGGAAATATGGTGTGCCGGTAGAAACGGGTCCCATAGATTGGGAGGTGTTTAAGAAGGCATTTCTAGATAGGTTCTTTCCTCGGGAGTTGAGGGAAGCTAAGGTGGAAGAGTTCATCAACCTTAAGCAAGGTAGTATGAGTGTTAAAAAGTATTCCTTGAAATTTATTCTATTGTCTAAGTATGGTTCATCTATGGTAGCAAGTCTGAGGGATATGATGAGTAGGTATTTGGCGGGTGTGTCCAAAGTGGTAGCAAAAGAATGTCATACGGCAATGCTCCATGATGATATGGATATCTCACGTCTTATGGTGTATACTGATATACCGTGAGTTTACGATATTTTTAATACATTTAACTTAAGAGTTGTGTGTATCTAGGGACATTTTGTATTAGAATTAATTTGTTTGTGTTATAATTGTAGGAAATAGGCTTGGACGAGGTTGAGAGGGACAACAACTAAATTTCTGCAGAAGGAGCCACCTATGGAAGTAACCTACTAACCATAGGTCCAGTCACACTCTGTAGGTTGGTGGCGTAGATGGAGCATCAGGGAAGTCTTGACCAAGTGTGGCACTACGGAGGCCATTGATGGAGCGTAGGTCGACTAACGGGTCGTCCTGCACATCCGTCATTTGTATTAGAGATTTTGAGTTCCAGTACCTGAAGAAGCGTTCTAAGTGTGGAGCCACGAAAGGGAACCCAACCTACGATCCCTACTGTACAACCGTCGTTTTCATCTGGAAGTTGAAGGTTCTAACCTTTGTGGAAAAATTCTAAGTCCTGAGCTACGGAAGGGACCTACAGATCGTAGGTCGATCCACGATCCATAGGTCTGTCTCATCGATTGAAGTCGTGTCCAGCAATTTTATTTCCTTATTTCGTTTCCTTTTTGTTTAGGACACTGTTTTCTATAAATAGGGTATGTAAACCTCGTTTTTGGGGGTTAGACATTATTGCTAACTTTTAGTTCTTGGTATTTTCTTGGGAATTAACTTGCAAACTCTAGCAATTTGATTTCCTAATTTCAGTTTATAAAGATTCTTGCTTTGAATTTCAATCGGAGATTATGGGTTTCTTCTACACATTAGGTAAGTTCAAGAATTCTTCTTCTAAAAATATGAATTGTATTCATGTTAGCATGGGTTACTAAATCCCAACTAGGGTTGTGGGAACCATGAGCGATTAACAAAGTATGAATAGTAACTAAGTAATTCTTGAATAGTGTTGTTGCATACATTGATAATTCTTTCATTTAGAAGTCTTTTCAATGGTGGCCAATGTTAGAACTTGCCTTGTTGCTAGTTGGCGGACCAAGGAGGTAGTTAATAAGAAAAAAATTATCATCATAGATGTAACACCCCGACTTTTTGAAACGTCTAAAATTACTCGTATCTCCACGGAAAGACAAGGAGGGTGGGTAATAAATTTAGAATGATGTGGTATGTCCTAATTTAAGTGTTCAAGTGTTGCATCTCATGTTTTGAAGTTAGGTAAGTGGCAAAATAAAAGTTGGCGGAAGTTATCGTAAGTTCCTTCTTAAAGATTTCTCTGAAATTTGGGTCAAATGTTTTGGAGGTTTTCTCCCAATCTATAAAGAGTTATGGGGTCCACAAACTATCGAATCGAAGGTCTACGAGTCTAGTTTCCAACGCATCAAACCGTTCATTCATACGACTTCAGAATAGAGAGATATTCGCATTTTCGTGGGACTGCGCAAGCAGGCACGTGAGGTGGGGCCCTAGGTCGGTGGAAAGTTGTATATATCTTCTTCTTCGAGTTTTTTCTTCATTTTAAGCTAAATATACAGAGAAAACATAGAAACCCATTTTTAGGATCAAGTGAAATATAGATTTTCTCGACGTAAGTCCTTGACGAAAGTTGTTCTACGCGTTGGGCTCATCATCGTGGTATAATTTGTTTTATCGATTACGTAGCATATCACATTTTAGAGTTGGGACAGCAGGGGTTTGAATATATTTGAAGGTTTTGAGGTGAATTACGAACCTAAGATCGAGGTAAGACCCTTCTTTCATCGACTCTAGCTTTTATAAGCAGCAAATAGCAATTTGCGACGAAAATACATATCTTTTATCGTATTGTCATGGTATCTTTTCTTTTGTGTGTTGATTATGGTCCTACCTTGTTGTAGTATCGAGGGAGTATTGAGTAAAAGT
>NW_006238972.1:1742259-1744236 GCF_000226075.1 Solanum tuberosum | reverse complement strand
TTTTTTTGCTCACCTCGTGCTATAGAGCGGTGTCTTAATGGTTGAGGTTTCTGTCTTATAATTGATACTTGTATGCAGATAGAGATGACTGACACTAGACAGACCACAACTAGCTAGGGGCTAGATACAACTGCAAGCAAGGGTACCGGCAAAGTACCACAGGTGGAGATGGCCCAGTGTGAGACCCAGGGGGAGACATCTTCTCAGCCCCCTATAGCTTCTCCACATCTTCAGGAGCCTCCGAGGGCTACAGGACTTTCGGCTCCACCAGCAGTACCACCTCTAGTTCCTCCTATTCCATCTGATCAGGATTTCAAGAGTGCACTATATATGTTAGCACAGTTAGTAGCTTCACAGTGCCAGCCAGTTGCGCCAGATGTTGCCGGACCATCTGAAGGGCCCGGAAGTTCGAGAGTTCGTGAATTTCTTGCCTTGAATCCTCCACAGTTTACTGGGACGGATCGCAGAGAAGACCCTCAGCACCTTGTTGATCAGCTTCATAGGATCTTCAGAGTCATGCATGCCTCAGCGACTGAATCAGTTGAGTTAGCAGCATTTCGATTGCGTGATGTTGCAGTATTGTGGTATGAAAGTTGGGAGAGATCTAGGGGAGAAGATATATCTTTACCCACTTGGGATAGCTTTACAGAAGCTTTCATAGATCACTATTTGCCTCGAGAGATTAGGGATGGTCAGGTGGACCAGTTTCTGAACCTCCAACAGGGCAACATGAGTGTCCGAGAGTACAGGCTGAGATTTGATTCATTGGCTAGATATGCACCAGCATTTGTTGATACGATGCATGACAGGGTGCGTAGATTTGTGGGAAGGCTTGACTCAGACTATATCGACACTTGTTCTACCGCTGCACTAAATGATAATATGGATATCTCGCGAATTCAGGCCTTTGCACAAGGCATAGAGGATTGTCGGCATCTACAGTTTATGACTGAGAGGGTCGATAGAGAGAGATAGAAGAGGGATAGGCCTGCTGGTTCATATGGAGATATTTAGGGTGGTCCCAGACCTCGATATTCTAGTAGGCCACCTAGACCTCCACCACAGCAGTTCCAGGGGAGTAGATTTGATCGTCAGGGACAGTCAGGCCCAGGTGAGGGTTCACGAGTATCAGGCTCTCAGCAGCAGAGAGGCTCGGGCCGTGCTAGCACAGCATCGGCGCGTTGCGCAACTTGTGGTAGGATGCATTTCGGGAGGTGCAAACAGGGTTCCACAAGTTGTTATTCTTGTGGACAAGAGGGGCATGGGTGGAGAAACTGCCCGACCATAGGTCAGGGTGGTGTAGGTCAGTCGACCAGGTCAGTAGTAGGTTCCTCTTCATCAGCACAGTCTACGGGGCGTGGACCCCAGACTTCAGCAGGTAGAGGTAGAGGAAGAGGCAGAGAAGGAGCATCTAGTTCTGGTATTGGCCAGAATCGTACATATTCACTAGCCAGCCGACAGGATTCAGAGTCGTCACCAGATGTTGTGACAGGTACATTGATTGTTTGCTCCCATTGTGTTTATGCTTTGATAGATCCTGGATCTACTCTGTCTTATGTTACTCCATTTATTGCGGGGAAGTTATGTATAGTAGCAGAGTCATTAGATCGACCCTTTATTGTATCTACACCAGTTGGTGAGTCTATTGTTGCTAGGAGAGTCTATCGAGTTTGCACGATAGAAATTATCGACCGTCAGACCTCTGTAGATCTTGTAGAGTTAGAGATGGTCGATTTCGACGTCACTATGGGCATGGACTGGTTAGCGTCTTGTTATGCTAATGTTGAGTGTCGAAAAAAGATTGCTAGATTGTATTTTCCAGGGGAGGCAGTTCGGGAATGGAAAGGCGATACAGCAGCACCGAAAGGTAGGTTTATTTCCTATCTTAAGGCGAGGAGGATGATAACTAAGGGTTGTATTTATCATCTTATTCACGTTCATTATATAGATGCAGAACCACCGACTCTTCAATCTATT
>NW_006238972.1:1740576-1741562 GCF_000226075.1 Solanum tuberosum | reverse complement strand
TGGGTACTATAGAAGGTTTGTAGAGGGGTTTTCTTCACTTTCAGCACCATTAACGAAGCTGACTCAAAAAGCAGTTAAGTTCCAGTGGACTGAGGCTTGCGAGCATAGTTTCCAGGAGCTAAAGGACAGGTTGACATCAGCACCAGTTCTAGCATTGCCAGAGGGTTCAGAAGGCTATGCGGTGTACTGTGATGCTTCTAGGGTTGGGTTGGGATATGTTCTAATGCAACATGGTAAGGTTATCGCATATGCTTCAAGACAGTTGATGAAACATGAGAAGAACTATCCGACCCATGATTTAGAGTTAGCGGCAGTTATGCATGCATTAAAAATCTGGAGACACTATTTGTATGGTGTTCATGTTGACATCTTCATAGATCATAAAAGCTTCAATATATATTTAAACAGAAGGAGTTAAATCTGCGACAACGTCGATGGCTTGGGTTACTGAAAGACTATGACGTGGATATTTTATATCATCCAGGAAAGGCAAATGTAGTAGCCGATGCCCTCAGTCGAAGATCTATGGGTAGTTTATCCCATTTAGGTGTTGAGAAGCGGGAGCTAGTGCGAGAGCTTCATCAGTTGGCTAGTTTGGGAATCAGATTATTAGAGGCAGACGATAGTGGGGTCACAATTCAGGATACAACCGTATCATCTCTAGTTGTAGAAGTAAAATACACGACAACAAGAGGATCCTAGCTTAGAGAAGCTTAGAGCTAAGGTTCAGGATCAACAGTCTTTAGCATTTGATATAGCAGAAGATGTAGTCCTCAGATAAAGCGGTCGATTGTGTGTTCCGAATGTTGCAGGGCTTCGACATCGAATTATGGAAGAGGCACATCATTCCCGTTATTCTATTCACCTTGGTTCGACGAAGATGTACCATGATATTAAGGAGATCTATTGGTGGCAGGGGATGAAGAAGGACGTTTCTGAGTTTGTGGCGCAGTGTCCTAACTGTCAACAGGTGAAGGTTGAGCACC
>NW_006238972.1:1740300-1740476 GCF_000226075.1 Solanum tuberosum | reverse complement strand
CAAAGACAACTTTTAGAACCAGATATGGACACTTTGATTTCTTGGTGATGTCTTTTGGATTAACTAATGCCCTAGCAGTGTTCATGGACCTGATGAATAGTATATTCAAGCCGTATTTGGACTTGTTTGTGATTGTATTTATTGATGATATTTTGGTGTATTCACGTTCAAAAGCT
>NW_006238972.1:1735680-1737152 GCF_000226075.1 Solanum tuberosum | reverse complement strand
GCTAGAATCTGTTCATCCAGTTTTCCATGTATCGATGCTACGAAAGTGCGTAGGAGACCCTTCTCGGGTTGTCCCAGTTGAGGATGTTCAGATCACAGAGGAGTTGTCCTACAAGGAAACTGCAGTTCCCATTTTAGATTGGTAGGTCCGTAAATTGAGGACCAAAGAGGTGTCTTTGGTTTAAGTATTGTGGAGGAACAAAAATAGAGAAGTGGTGACCTGGGAAGCTGAGGATGGCATGAGGTCCAAATATCCTCACTTGTTTCATACCCCATGGTGATGGCATATCAGTTTATATTAGAGCAGTAAGGTAAGATACCAATCTAAAAAGAATAAAAATTATATGTACTATTGCTTATTATTATTATGGTTGTTGGTGTATATCTGCTCGCACTGTTATGGTGGAGCTATAGTGCTTAGCTATTTATGTCATCATATGAGACGCCTAGGTTAGAAATTTTGCATTTCAGGTTATTGGGTAGTAACATTTACAAAGGATACTTGTATAAATTTTGGCAACTCCTAAGAACTGAACCGAGTGACTTAGATTTTTCATTCGAGGACGAATGTTTCTAAGGGGGAAGAATGTAACACCCCGACTTTTTGAAACGTCTAAAATTACTCGTATCTCCACGGAAAGACAAGGAGGGTGGGTAATAAATTTAGAATGATGTGGTATGTCCTAATTTAAGTGTTCACGTGTTGCATCTCATGTTTTGAAGTTAGGTAAGTGGCAAAATAAAAGTTGGCGGAAGTTATCGTAAGTTCCTTCTTAAAGATTTCTCTGAACTTTGGGTCAAATGTTTTGGAGGTTTTCTCCCCAATCTATAAAGAGTTATGGGGTCCACAAACTATCGAATGAAGGACTACGAGTCTAGTTTCCAACGCATCAAACCGTTCATTCATACGACTTCAGAATAGAGAGATATTCGCATTTTCGTGGGACTGCGCAAGCAGGCACGTGAGGTGGGGACCTAGGTCGGTGGAAAGTTGTATATATCTTCTTCTTCGAGTTTTTTTGTGCATTTTAAGCTAAATATACAGAGAAAACATAGAAACCCATTTTTAGGATCAAGTGAAATATAGATTTTCTCGACGTAAGTCCTTGACGAAAGTTGTTCTACGCGTTGGGCTCATCATCGTGGTATAATTTGTTTTATCGATTGCGTAGCATATCACATTTTAGAGTTGGGACAGCAGGGGTTTGAATATATTTGAAGGTTTTGAGATGAATTACGAACCTAGGATCGAGGTAAGACCCTTCTTTCATCGACTCTAGCTTTTATAAGCAGCAAATAGCAATTTGCGACGGAAATACATATCTTTTATCGTATTGTCATGGTATCTTTTCTTTTGTGTGTTGATTATGGTCCTACCTTGTTGTAGTATCGAGGGAGTTATGAGTTAAAGTCTTTAAGCCACATGAATTTAGCGAAAAAGGTATGTTAAGACTATTCCCTACTTACGACATG
>NW_006238972.1:1716222-1733428 GCF_000226075.1 Solanum tuberosum | reverse complement strand
TATGAGATGTCTACTATTAGGGAAAGGTAAGGGTTAGTAAATTATACACACGTAATCGGACCAAGGTGCGGGGTGAAATTCTCTATTTGGCGGATCAAGCACTTAGGGATACATAACTTACCACTTTGCATGTGATACACTAAGAAATGATTACTATTACTAGGATTACCACGTTATGAGGTTATGGGGAACAGATACACCCTTGTTTCTTTCTCTCATAGATAACAACTATAGTTCAAATCTTTCTCACTTGCTCTCTAAACAACAATCAGTTATTTGTTACACAAACCCCCCGCCCCCTTTTATGTACTTGTCTCGGAAATAAGTTGAATAAATGAATATAATCCTAAGTTAAGTGTAAGTCTAAACCATATTCCTCATGGGATCGACCCCAACCTACAAGTTGGATTCTTTATTTGACAACGATCGCTTATACCTCTTTAGGGAGGTGTAATTTGAGCGTATAAAATTTTGGCGCCGCTGTTGGGGAATAAGGCTTTTAGATTAAGTTTAACTACATTATTGAACTTTAGTCAATTATTTCCTAATTTTACGTTTTCTTTTGTTTTTGTTTTCTTCAGGTTTATGCTCTAGTGTATGCCAAGTACACAGAGGCGAGGCAAACCACTGATCCCATATGATCCAGAGTTAAGCAAAACTTTGAGAAAGATGAATAATCAAAGGGTCCGTGATCACCCAGTCATTGAGGAGCTAGAGGACCAAGTGAATTGAGGTTCATGGTGATAATCTACTTGGAGATGCACTAAGGGTGTAGACTCTACCTGAACCACGTCTGCGTGATTAATTACAAGGTTGAATTCAACACAGTCGAATATGAAGGACCCGTTCTTCTCCCTCCTCTCCCTTCTTTACCACCAGGGCATACATTTGTGGTGACTACCAGTTTTATGCAGATGCTTATAGCGAGGGATTTATTTTTTGGTATGGCTGTACAAGATCTGTATGGGCACATGGCCCAATTGAGGAGTGTTTGCAAGAGTTGTGTGAGGCGACCGAAGTTGGACATGAACGTCATATGGTTGAGAGTCTTCCCTCTATCATTGACCGGTGATCCTGCTGTATGGTTTTCTGAGCTTCTATACAACTCAATTCATACATGGGACCAATTACACAAGGTGTTCATGGCCAAGTACTTTCCATTGTCAAAGAAGCTGAACCACAAAGATAAACTCAACAATTTTGTGGCACTACTTGGAGAGTATGTGAGTAGTTCGTGGGACAGGTTCACTGCATTCATAAGAAGTATTGAGAACCACCGTATCGATGATGAGTCACTGAAGGAGTATTTCTATAGAGGTCAAGATGACAATGACAAGGCTGTGCTTGATACTATCGCAAGAGGATCATATGGTGAGTGCACTTTTGAGGAGATCACTGAGAAACTGGAGAAGATTTCCCAAAACAATAAAGCATGGAGTACTCATAAGTCAGACAATGGAAGAGCATTGATTGGTTCACCGACTTGTTCTGAGTCCGCTTCTGGCTCCGGCTCTGTCTCCAGTTTTGTATTCGGCTCCAGTTTACATGGTAGGACTGCCTATTCTAATGAGGCTACTAGTGCGGGGGACATTCCAGTGCCACCAAACACCAAGCCTACTGCAGATGCTGAGGAGCCAAACCGGTTGTGTGTAAGTCGTAAATGGCAAATATACAGGGATTCCCAGATGATGAATGAGAAAGAGAGAATGGCCCGATTGATTATCGAGGAGCATCAGGCTCTCACAAGAAGCCTTCATACTATGCCTGACATCCATACACTTTTCCAGAGGCACATGTGCGAGTAGATGGTGTGTATCCCGGGTCTTACAGTGAGGAGATCGTTAGGGAGTTCTATGCTTCATATGCAGCCACCCTCCGAGGTTCGATTGAAAATTGGGCCAAGCCCACCGCCCAGCCTCCACTCAAGGCTACACTAGTTCGTGGGTTATCAGTTGATATATCGGAGGCTACTATCCGCAGATCCCTCTATGGCCCGGGCCACACTCTAGAAATCAATATGTCCAAGTTTTATTATCGATGGGACATCGTGAGGAGCGGGGTATTCCAGAGGAATGCAGAGCAAAGAGAGACTTTATTGCGGTGGTTGACCCGTCACCTTGCTACAGACGGAGAGCGCATCGAGTGGGTCAACACCCTGAGTGTAGGCATCAGGAAGGCCACCTTGACTTTTGTGGCCAAATTTTTCTGGCTATTGGTGTGAAACTGGGTGTCTCCTACGCAGGCAGATAATGTTCATACTTGGGACCACGCAGTCATGGTTGCAGCCTTGGTTGCAGGGTTTGAGATAGATTTTTCCCGCATGCTTATTGCGGAGATACACGAGAGGGACTTCAAGGCCACCACCACTTACCCTTTCCCGTGCCTCATTTTAAAATTGTGCAAGGATTCTGGAGTGCCGGTTTGGCATTGTTATAAGTTGATTCAGGCGACCAAGACCCTGGATATAGGCATGATTCGAGATGAGGCCAATGTGGCTACATCGCGCAGAGAGCTGCAGGTTGAGGTGCCACCATTGGGAGAAGATTTAGTTGTAGATTTGGAGTATATGCAGGGTCAGGAGCTTGCCCCTCCAGCCACTACTGAAGATTCCCTAGCTTCCCATTCTCCGACCGCCAGTCAGGCCCCTAACTCCTTTAGAGCCACCCCCTCTTCAGGGTCTGTTGCCGTGCCCTTAGCTCGAGTCCAGAAGTTAGAGGCTTAGATGGCTACCCTACTTTAGCTTGTGAGGCCATGGATGCAATGGGTGATTGAGGAGTCTGCGACTTGGGTGGAGCAGCGGATGGAGTAGATGATGGACCGAAAGGTTCATGCCGTTCACCAGTGCCTTGATGCATTTGAGTTGCGTGTCTTAGAGCGACCAACCCTCATCACAGATGACTCTGCTTTCTGGATGGAGTTAGCTAGTCTCCAGGCTGATCTTGAAACCTCCTAGCTCCACCAAAGACTGAGCCTGAGTCAGCCTCCACAACACCGGTTGATCATACGGTGTTCGATGCTCTATTCGGGAATGAGATGCCACCTTCTGCTTCTTCTCGTCATACTGGGAAGCGCCCCCGCTCCAGTCGGGCTTCTGATGATACTGAGGTCGGGAGTGTTAGCAAGAGGGAGCGCCAAGAGACTGAGGCGGCTCGGAGGGAATCTATCATTGATGAGGAGCTGCGACAGTAGATGATTAGACAGATTGATATTGGTGCCTCTAGCAGTGTGAGCACCACTGATGGTGCGGTGTGGGTAGATGTTAGTACTACTGAGAGTGCTTAGACTGTTGATGCGCGCACTACTGAGGGTGACCCGAAAGTTGATCCAGCGGGCTTCGGGAAAGCGGACCCACCCGCTTGTTGATAGGTCTTCGGTGCAATGTGCAATAATTTTGCTTCACCCAATCCTTTATTCTTTACTTTTTGGTCCATTGGGGACAATTGCACTCTATTTTTTTTGGGGGTGGGGTAAATGGATTGTGAGTGATAGGGTGAAGTCTGAGTAACCAAACTCATAATCCTCTCTTGGGGTTTTCTTGCCTGTGTTCTTTTCCCCTAAAAAATTGTGTTAATTTATGTTGAACCAACATGTGTAGGACTAGTGACAAATAAAAGCATGATGGCATGAAAGAAAAGCATGATAAAAATGATCCCTGTCCAAAAATGTTGAATTGTGCTGAATCTATAGTCTTGACGAGTTGAATGTGTTGGATCTAAATGTGACATGATAAGAAACGATTTGACCTCATGACTTAAGCTAAAAACTTGAACTGGGTAATCTGATAATCTGATAATGAAACAAAGTGCCAAGAGTGTGTGAGGATAGTTGAATGTTCATACAGTTTTGTGCCAATCTAGAACTTGCCCCGTTGGTCCTGCTAGGATAATCTAGGCTAGAAGTTGGGAAGTGATCATATGTCATTGTTCAAATTAGTCCACTTAAGCCTAAAATGATCTAACCAAATGTTAGCATTATTCCCTTTTGATAGAAATATTTGAGCCTAAAATTGACCATTTCTTTTGATTTACCTAGCTCACCTTCCCTTAAAATATTGTCATGGCCCCGGTCCCTCCTTGGACATGTGCACCTTGACTTAGGCCAAAAGCCTAAGTTGAGGGTGGCTAAGTCAAAAGTGACCTTGATCTTGGCCCTGGTCTGACATCGAACATTGTGCACCTCAACTAATGCAAAATGCATAAGTTGAGGGTGGCTATTAAAGAAGAAACCAAATGAAAAAAGGGTATGAAAGAATTGTGCGTTGAAAAGAGAAAAAAAGAAAAAGAGGATGTGACTTTGTGCAAAAAGAAGCAAAAGAAAAGTGTTGAAAGAAATAAAAGAAAAATGAAGTTAAAGAAAAAGAAGAAAGTGAGAAATAAGAGTCATAAAGTCAAAAGTCACATCCATGTTGCGAAGAGTTAAGGGAAAGAAAGTGAAATGAAAAGATGCTAAAAATAGGTCAAGGAAGAGGTAAATAGCCATTGTAATTTCAAGGAGGGCAAAAAGTCACTAAAAAGTACTCAAATGTACCACACCTGACCCTGAGCCTACGTTACAAGCTAAGAAAGTCCTATAGTGATCCTAGCAACTAGTTTGGAGAGTCTAAGTAGTGAAAATAAGGGCAAGCCTATGGTATTGAGTACTAACTATACTTGAAGTCACTTTTGAGCGTGAGTGTTGAATGAATCCTAAAATTATCAAATTCATTTCTTCTGTGTGAAAAAGATTTCGTTTGAAATGAGGGCACTAGTGACATTGTCAAAAAGTTGGTACCTTGGTGATTGCGAAAAAGTGTATGTTGTGGTGTATGTTGGTCGATCTTTGTCATATCTTGATCCGCATGAGTTAGCGTGTTGAGTCTAAGAAAAAATATTTGCACTGAGAAAGTGGGATAGATTGAAATAGCCATGTGATTGCTTGAGTTTGTATGTCTGCTTCTACACAAGTGTCGTTTAGAGTTTAGTGCGTCGCTTGAGGACAAACAATGAATTTAAGTTGATGGTGTTGATATACCGTGAGTTTACAGTATTTTTAATACATTTCACTTAAGAGTTGTGTGTGTCTAGGGCCATTTTGTATTGGAATTAATGTGTTTGTGTTATAATTGCAGGAAATAGGCTTGGACGAGGTTGAGAGAGACACCAGCTGAAATTCTGCAGAAGGAGCCACCTACGGAAGTGACCTACGGACCGTAGGTCCAGTCACACTCCGTAGCTGGGTGGCATAGATGGAGCATTAAGGAAGGCTTGACCAAGTGTGGAACTACGGAGGCAATTGACGGAGCATAGGTCGACCCACGGGCCGTCCTACACATCCGTCGTTTGTATTAGAGATTTTGAGTTCCAGTACTTGATGAAACATTCTAAGTGTGGAGCCAAGGAAGGGGACCAAGCTGCACAACCGTCATTTGCAACTGGAAGTTAGAGGTTCCAATCTCTATGGAAATATTCTAAGTCCTAAGCTACGGAAGGGACCTACAAACCGTAGGTTGATCCACGGTCTGTAGGTCAGTTTCCTCGATTGAAGTCGCGTACAACAATTTAATTTCCTTATTTCGTTTTCTTTTTGTTTAGGACAATGCTTTCAAGAAATAGGGTATGTAAACCTCGTATTTGGGGGTTAGACATTATTGTTAACTTTTAGTTCTTGGTATTTTTTTGGGAATTAACTTGCAAACTCTAGCAATTTGATTTCCTAATTTCGGTTTATAAAGATTCTTGCTTTAAATTTCAATTGGAAATTACAGGTTTCTTCTACACATTATGTAAGTTCATGAGTTCTTCTTCTAAAAATATGAATTGTGTTCTTGCTAGCATGGGTAACTAAATGGACAGCTAGGGTTGTGGGAACCATGAGCAATTAACAAAGCATGAATAGTAACTAAGTAATTTTTGAATAGTGTTATTGCATGCATTGATAATTCTTTCGTTTAGAAGTCCTTTTAACGGTGACCAACGTTAGAACTCGCCTTGTTGCTACTTGCTGGCCCAAGGAGGTAGTTAATAAGAAAAGAATTATCAACATAGATTTAGTGTGATACTATATAATAGTCTAATGTCAATTGGTGCGAGGGTGAAAACTAAGCCATACATTGATGTGATGTCTAATATGAGGTAAAGGCAAGGGTTAGTAAATTATACACACGTAGCCGGACCAATGTGCGGGGTGAAATGCTCTATTTGGTAGACCAACCACTTAGGGATACATAACTTACCACTTTGCATGTGATACACTAGGAAAGGATTACTATTACAAGGATTACCGCGTTATGATCTTATGGGGAACGCATACACCCTCGTTTCTTTCTCTCATTGATAACAACTAAAGTTCGAATCTTGCTCACTTGCTCTCTAAACAACAATCAGGTATTTGTTACACAAACCCCCCCCCCCTTTTACTTACTTGTCTCGGAAATAAGGTGACTAAACGAATATAATCGTAAGTTAAGTTTAAGTCTAAATCATATTCCACGTGGAATCGACCCCAACCTACATGTTGGGTTCTTTATTTGACAACGATCGCTATACTTCTTTAGGGAGATGTAATTTGAGCGTATCAAATTGTGGCGCCGTTGCCGGGGAATAAGGCTTTTAGATTAAGTTTAACTACATTATTGAACTTTAGTCAATTATTTCCTAATTTTGTTTTCTTTTGTTTTTGTTTTCTTCAGGTTTCTGCTCTAGTGTATGCCAAGTACACGGTGTCGAGGCAAACCACTCATCCATACGATCCAAAGTTAAGCAAAACTTTGAGAAAGATGAATAATCAATGGGTTCGTGATCACCCAGTCATTGAGGTTCCCGAGGACCAAGTGAATAATGAGAATGTTCAGATTCAGGGTGATAATCTACTTGGAGATGCATTGAGGCTACAGGCTCCACCTGAACCATGTATGCGTGATAATTACAGGGTCAAATTCAACACTGTCAAATCTGAAGGACCCATTGTTCTCCCTTCTCTACCACCAGGGTATACATTTGTGGTGACTAGCAGTTTGATGCAGATGCTTACAGCGAGGGGTTTATTTTTTGGTATGGCTTCAGAAGATCTGTATAGGAACATGGCCAAGTTGAGGAATGTTGGCAAGAGCTGTTTGGGGCGATCGGAGTTGGACGTAAACGTCATAGGGTTGAGAGTTTTCCCTCTATTATTGACCGGTGATGTTACTGTATGGTTTTCTGAGCTTCCGTACAACTCAATTCATACATAGGACCAATTTCACAAGGTGTGGTAAGAGACATAAGGGTAGGTGTTTGGCCGGTAGAGAGGGTTGCTTTAGTTGTGGCAAGAGTGGCCACAAAATGAAAGATTGTCCAAAGGCAAAGGGTACAAGAAGAAAGGGTAAGCAAGTTGCCTCTAGTGGTATAGATCCGGAGCCTCAAAAGAAGAATATGTTTTATGCTCTCCAATCTAAAGAAGATCAAGAGTGACCTCCTTTTGTTGCTACAAGTATGTGTTTTATACTTTAGTAATTTCCGGATTTCTTGTCTTTTGTGACTTGTTATGTTGTACTTTGAAGTTGGCTTTAGTATGAACGATGTTTAGAAGATTTGTATAGGCTTACTCCGAAGGGGGAGATGGTGTGCCTATCTAGCAAGGTTATTGTGTGCTTATTTGTTGCCATGATTTCATAATATGCATGTTCATGAAAATGCTTAGGTCTTGATAGAAATTACTTATATGCATTGTCTTACCTCATGTTATAGTGCATTTGAATAGAGTTGCATATATACTTCATGAGATAAATTAATGAGCATGCCTTAGTTTGGAGTTGAAAGATTCCTCCTTGAATAAATGCTTTTTGAGAGTAAATTGCATTTTAGGATCCATGAGTGTGTGTTGATCATGTTTTAGTTAGGACATGGTAGTTCCTCCTTGAAAATGAGTAAATATAGAATTTCATGCATTTTGGGTTGTTAAAAGTAGTTCCTACTCCTTTGTGTTGCATTGAATATGTTTAGCTTGGAATTGAAGTTTTTTTCCTTGGTTGTGTGAATTTAGATAAGTTGCATGCATGACGGGCTGCTAGTTTAGAGTTGTGACTTTAAAAATTGTTTAGAATCATCATTCGAGGACGAATGATCCCAAGGGGGAGATATTGTAATATCCCGGAAACTAGTAAGCTAAACTGGAGAGTTCTAGAGCCTTGTGTTAGGGTTTGATGTGAGGGGTAGAGTCGTAAACGACTTTACGTACTTAGAATGAGGTTTTAGGGTTAGGGCTTCAAGGTATGACCCCCTAAGGACCAACTAAGGGGTCCTTCAGGAGGACCCCAAAACAGACCAAAAGTTGTCCAAAACAGTGGCCTCCCACAAAGGGCATCCACGAGCCATGGATGGAACCACGCCCCATGGGAAGGGTTCGTGCGTCAAGGACTGAACTCACCTGAAACTTTCAGCCCCAGACCCTCACCCATGAGTGACCAGTACGGTCCATAGACCCACCCACGGTCCGTGGGTGTGGTCTCGTGGGTGGGGCAGATTAGTAGAAAAATTATTTTAAGTTGGGGGCCTGGGGGTTAATTGATAATTAGTTAGGGGTTAAGTGAGGTCCTTTATTTAGTTATTAAACCACCTATATAAGCCTAATAGACCCATAAACTAAGGCAATTAAATCATTTTTCCATGACCCCAAAGAAGAAGAAGAAGAAAAAAGAAGAAGAAAACCCAATTCTAATTCTAGTCTAATTGATGAATTTGATATTGTGTGGGTTTATGCCATGAAAGGTGAAATTGAAGATTAATAGGTGATCTTCTAGAATTAATATCATGTGTACTAATTGTTCAAGGTTAGGAACATATAGACATGAATTGAACTAGACTTTATTATATATGATAGATCATAACTAGTAAAGTTGAAATTGAACCTTTATGATTAATTAGGACTAGAATCACCTACTAATGAAGGATGTGATTAGAATACCTTGAAATCTAGGTATAAAGATGATAGTAAGAAATAAAGCTTGAGAATAAGGCTTATAGTCATCAATGTTAGGGCTTTGAGAGTAAAGCTAATATGATGTGATCTTGTTGTGTATTGTTGAAAGCATGTTCTCATTTACACACTTATGCATAAATATGCTAGGAGATACAAGGTTCTCTCACATAGAAGGATTCTAGATTGAAAAGCTAATCACCTAAAATGAATCAAAGCATGGTTAGACTAGAATATCTTGAAGTTGTGATCTATGATCCCTTCATGTATAGCTTGACTTGGTAAGATAAGACCAAGATTGGTAGCTTAGGATTGAGGTTCTATACTCTCCTCAGGGTACCTTGATTTAGCATTGTAAGATGTATTTCATGGTAGCTTGAGTTAGGGATAGTCATGGTAGCCTAGGATTCAGGATCTATACTGTCCTAAGGGTAGCTTGAACTAGCATTTTTAGGATGCCTTCATGATAGCATGACTTGGTTTGTCCAAGACCATTTCATGGTAGCTTATGATTGATGAATCATAATCTCCTAAGGGTAGCTTAGGATTGAGGAATCATACTCTCCCAAGGGTAGCTTACATTAGCATCTTAGTGTGCCTGTAAGGGTATCATGACTTAGTTGGTCTAAGACTATTTTATGGTAGCTAGGATGGAACACTTGTACCATTCCTAGAATAGCTTGGACTTGCATAATAGTATGCTTTCCAAGATAGTTAGTTTAGCTTAACATAGTTATGTTAGCAAGATGACTAGTTTGGTCTAGCTTATTAGGGTGCTATTCCTTGGTAGCCTTCAATTGAAAAATATAATTCATTCATGTGTTGTGACTAGTCTTGTACTAAATAGAGAAGTACCTTAAATGCCTAATGACAAATAGAAATGAGGGATTAGTCCCCAACTAGTGAGCATTCATGATAGACTAAGGTGGTACTTAGTATGAGTAGTATTATGGGATGCTATTCATGCATTGCACAAGTATGATTTAAAGCTACTTATGAAGTGTTTTTGACTATGCTTATAGACTATGATTAACATGACCAAAACAGGATGCTTAGCTTGGATGGTATTATGGGATGCTATTCATGCATCACACAAATATGCATTGAGGTTACTTGAGACACTACAGGAAATGTGTGAATTACATGGGGATTTTCTTAGAGATTGGTATGAAAATCCGCATGAAACTTATTTTCCTGCAAATTTTCATACCAATCCCCAAGAAAATCCCCATGTAATTCAACCTTTTTTTGTAGTGAGAGTAGTCCTATTATAGTACAAATGACTAGGAGTTGAATAATGCTTATATGATGATTATGTTGGAGTCTTTGCTTATTATTTTTATATTGTCTCTTATGCTTATAATTGATGTTTCAAGAAGTATTTCATATGATTTTGGAGTATGTCTTATATTCACTAACCCTTATCTTATGCTTTTACGATTATGCTAGCTAACATATTTAGTACATTTTGTATTAATGCATACTTTGCCTACATTCTCATCAAATGTAGGGTTTGAAGATTTGAGTTCCAATCTTGAAGCTATGTTTCTAAGGAGCAAAGGAGTTGAAGATTTTTGTGAGTCCTCATAGCTTCGAGGACAAAACCCACTATTTCCTTTATGTCTTTTATTTCATGTTTTGAGGCTATTGTATGGACAATGTCCGAAGAGTTTTATTCTAAAGTTGTATCAGATGGTTTGAGACAAAAGTGTAGTAAAAACTTTCGCTTGCTTTTATAAAAGACTTCGATTGTATGGATAAAAGTTTATAAAATTTCTATAATTTTCTATTATCTTGTGTATGACATGCTAAGGGCTTGTATGAGACCCCTTTGGGGTCAAGTACGCCATGTTACATCTAGGGTGTACCCCTAGGTCGTGACACCAACTCTGAGCAATGCCTCATAAATATGATGTCTGAGTACAATCTTGGTGAAATTTTTGAGGGCTTCCTTAAAAACTTTGTCCTCGTTTCAACTTTAACAACCACCGGTATTCAATCTTATAGCAACAGTCTCCTTTGTGAAAGTTTTGGAGACCTCCTCAATTTTTTTTACCCAATTTCCATTTTCAAATATGGGAAAGCTTACGGGGAACATGACCAAGCCGTTGTGGCGTCTACGTATACTGTTGAAGCAGGAATCAGATGAAACATAGTTCCAACATATTGTGACTTGAATAGAGAATGAACTCAGACTATGGATGCTCTAGTAAGAGGTGACTAAGAGTAGGCTATATTTCAAAGTGGACCGGTGACCCGAGTTGGACAAACTGCGGGGTAGAGACAATAAACGGCGTTGGACGACCATAAACCAACTACCCATTTATTACTCCAACAAAATATGGTGAGTTTATGATGAAACAGTTGCGGATAACCATGTAACTGATCTTGTTCTAATGCATACTATTCAGCGTTTGGCAGAAATCATGACATGATACAATGACAATGTATATTTAATCAAACAAATAATGAGTACAAATAGCAAATAATCAACAAATATACAAGATATAATGAGTAACATACTAGAAGTAAAATCTCCTCAATTTGAAAAAAATGAACCCATAATGGTTAGAACTTTTATATCCCCAGCGAAGTCGCAATTCTATTCACATCCTTTAAAAGACGCAACATCGCGGTGACTCTAAAAAGCAATAAATTTAAAGAGAATAAAAAAATTTATAAGGGAAAGAGAGTCGCCACCTTATTTAGTAAAAACTAGGAAACCAATTAATTAATTAACTTAAAATAATGTCTACGAAACCAATAGATTATAGGTAAGAGTTCAAGTAATTTCGAAAGGAAGATATCAGACATCCTTCAAATTCCATTAACAGTGGTTTCCAACTGAATCATTTTTTCAAATTGAGGAGTAGATAAAAACAATATATAAGTATAATAAAATGCAATATTCACAAATAATAAAATAAAACAATAATGTAAGAAACGATCTAAGGTTGGCCTAACATCTATAATATATACACAATAATGAAATTTTAGAAGCTTCCTCGAAAACCAACTATAGGTACATGTAAAGACACTTAGTAAAAATGTTTGTAATAAATAAATATGAATAAAAATAAATGAATCAAATAATAGCTTAAATAAAACCTGTATTATTAACATGAGAGTCCTTGAAAATCGACGATGATTTCATCATTGGCTAATTGTATATAAATTGAAACTAAATTTCTGTCTTTTAAAGTAGGGAGACCTCCAAAACTGACGAAAATATTTTTTCATTGGCCAATTTAAATATGTAACTAGTTAATATCATAATAAGGTTAACAACAAAAATAACACATAACTCACTCAAAAAGAATAACTAAACAAACTCATAAAAAAATCATGAATATTTAGATTAGTCGACTAATAACATAATATTAATACAAGAATGTAATAGTTAATGAAACATCAATAAACAGTGAGTAAAGGGAGTAAACATTGATATAAAAATAGAGAAACCAATAAATACAACGACCACACATATTTTAATATATAAATTTAAACAAGAGATAGTGACAATGACACAAACAAACAAAAGAAAAGGAATTATGACAATCTAACTAACACAAGTATCCCATCTAATAAAAAATATAAAATCAATACCCAATTATGATGAGCGAAAACAGATTATAAACATAAACTAACAGAGAGTTCTAAACCTATGAACATGGAAACAACCATTAATATAATTAAAGTGAACATCACAAACAATAAACAAAAAGAGATACATACATCATGAAGTAAAATAGAGCAAGAATTAAATTACTTAATGTTAAACAACCAACCAATTTTAGCAAATGAAACCAGACATATAAATATTAATCAACATTAAGAACAAAATTAAAGGGTCAGATTTGGATTCTCACCATTGTTTGGCGTTGTGGAGTTGATGTTATAGTGTCTTGCACCGATGATGGACTTTGAGGACGCTGTTTGAATTTGCTGGTTGCAGCAATTGGGTCGCTGACTTCTAGTTTGCTAGATTTGGAGCAATACCTGCAAAACAAACAAAATAGAAAGGACAAAGCGGAAGGGCAATGACTGACATTTATTTTAATTTTGCCTCAGTTCATCGGAGTTTAGAGCTCCTCGACTGATTCATTGAGCGCACAAATGGGAAAGAGGGATGGTGTTTTAGTCGGAGCACTGCTGGTGGTCTCCAGTGAAGATGTTGTAGAAAAGTGGTTAACGGGGGTTTGTCTAGATGCTGGTAACAACGTGAAACAAAAGAAAGCTAATAGAGAAAGAGAACTATGAGTTTTTGTTTTTCTGGAGCTTCGCCGAATTCTGGGGTGGTGGCAGCCAAAATAGGAAGTGAGGAAGAGGAAGTTTGACCAGTGGAGTTTATTTGGTGGTGACTAGTCGGAGCTCCGGCAAATTTATCACCGGAGAAATAGAATGAATAGTAGAAAAAATTTGAAACTTGAGCCCCAAATTCTAAAATTTCAGCTGCCACCCCCTATCTTAATGACTGAGAAATTGCTTAAATAAAAAATTGAAAACCAGTGTAGTACAATAGCATTACCTTAAAACTGTGGGCCAAAACCACTAGTTAATAAAATCTCTGTGTATGCAAATCCTATCTGTATTTAACTGTATTTCTAGATTGTGCTAAAAACATCAAAATGAATATTAATAAAAGTAACAAATAAAAATGAATATTAACAAATTTTACAAATAAAATGAATGACATGTGAAAATGCAATTTAAAAGAAAATAATGATTTAATCTACTAACACAATATTCCTAACATATTCAACCGATTGTGACCAAAATAATGTAAACAAAATTATCAACAAATTGCGTTAAAATTGTAAAATATGTATTTTGAACTATTTAACAAATGAAATACTTAAAAATATTAACTTTAAAAAGATGAGACAAAAATTCAACACCCCTCTTAAGGCTTCTCGATCTGAGACTCCAGACAAGACTGCTCCACAGGTAGAGCCTGTCAAGGGGACTTTTATCTCAGCCTCCTGTACTTTTGTTTACATTGTTATGAGGACAGTGTTTTACATTTTTTTGTGGGGTGAAGGCCTTTGATTTGATATTCCCC
This sequence comes from Solanum tuberosum, assembly GCF_000226075.1. Classification (NCBI taxonomy): domain Eukaryota; kingdom Viridiplantae; phylum Streptophyta; class Magnoliopsida; order Solanales; family Solanaceae; genus Solanum; species Solanum tuberosum. Next base: position 1,719,435 of record NW_006238972.1, on the reverse strand, counting down.
TTTTTGATTGTATTTTGTTATTTTGAGTTTTGAATAATTGTAGTACTTTACATTTGTTTATATTATAGTGCTCTTTTGGTAAAAGTGCATCTTTTATTTTTATTTCGTTCTCTCTTGATTTTGAAACCCCCCATGAGTTTAAAATCGTGAAATGCTTTGGAGTTTTCATTGATAACAATTTGTGTATCTGTTGTGTTCAATATCAATGTCTTGCATAGTACTCATGATGAGCATGGCGTATAGTGTTGGTGTTGCGAGAATGAAATCGATGTGGTTGCACCTTTTAGCGATCTTTTTGAATCTTTTGTTGACTAGTTGCATTTTGATGTGATCCTTGCAACGAACATCGTACGTACGCTTTTGATCTTTTAGGGATGTGCTAAATGAGTTTATTTCGAAGTGCGATATGTGGTGAGGTCTTAAACGAAAGCATGTATGTGGTGTCCTAGAATTTGCCTTGTTAGTCCAATTGTTTGAATCTTGGTGAATGTGAGACATGATCTTGCGCAACATTTCGAAAAGGGAGCCCAATTGTCCATAATTCTTTGTGACTACCTTGTGAGGGTGTGCATCCATTTTGGCACCATTTGAGCCTAACGTATTTGTTGGCAAAAAACCAAAAGAAAGCCTCTTGAACCAAATTATCCCTACCTTCTCACCAAAAATTCTTTTAAAGCATTATTATGTTTGGACAACCAACTAAGGGAAAAATCCTAAGTTGGGGGTGTGGAAAGGAAGGAGGAATGAAAGCCAATTTAAGGGCAAAGAAAGATGAAATGAGACTCAACATTGGAAAGTTGTTACAAAAAAAGGAACCTCTCGTTATAAAAAAAGTAAAGAAGAAGTCATTTTGATGGAAATGCTTCTGAACAATGAAAAAGAAAAAGAGAAGTGAATGAAATAAAGGTGATTCCAAATAATTTAGTGAAAGTCAAAGTTTGAAGTCTGAAATAAAGGTGATTCCAAATAATTGAGTGAAAGTCAAAGTTTGAAGTCTCAAATGAAAAAAGAAGGAAAAGAACATGAGAAGAGGTGATGATTATTGCATTAATGATTTGAAAAGGTAAATTTACCAATTCAAATTGATCATACCTTAGCCCTCAACCCCATTACAAGCCTAAAAGACCCTTGAGAGCTTGCATGAACTAGGGTATATGATGATTGGAAAATATGGGTAAATCTATGAGACAAAGCTTGCATGTGTTTCTCTTTTGAGAGATTAGTGAAAGTTGTGTTGATACCTTACACTTTTGTTGATTTGCTTTTTGAGAGCATGGAAACGTTCTTGATTTGAGGGCACTTGAATGCATATGTTTAAACATGTTCATGCATTAGACAAAAAGCTAAAGTGAGCTTGAGTTTGTGTTGAGACTAGCTAGTCATCATTTCAAACCTTTTGATCGTGATTGAGGGTAGCATGTTATTGAGAGTAGTCTTGCAATGAAACTTTCATGTTAGCTCTCATTGAGTAGTGTAATAGATACCCTTATTGAGCTTATTGTGTTCTTGATTTACTTGAAGACAAACAAAAGTTTAAGTTGGGAGTGTTGATGTGTGGTATATTTGCACTTATTTAAGGTCTATTTAGCTCAATAATTAGGGTCCTCAATGCCTAATTAAACCTATTCTGATAAAATGTTGACGATTTGTAGCTATGAAGGCAATATGACAAGGCAAGGGTTGATGTTTGAAATAATGGTAAAAAATGCAAAAGAAAGTGCAAGCTATACATTGTTGATCGCTTAACAAGAAGGGCAACCTCGCCCCAAAATGATAGGGCAGAGCACTTGTGTCTATCCAATCAGGTCAACGGACTCCAGTAAAGAAGGCGATCTGCCGAAAGAGAAAGGCGGCCTTAAAGAACATTGCCCCAAATGATAGTGTCAAAAGAAAATATTGAATGCTTGAGAGGCAAACCAAGGTGGTACTCGACAATGCGCCGAACTTGAAAGATTGACCTTATCGAGTCCGCCAACTGCTGTTCAAACACTTGAAGCCTATATCATCAAAAGGCGAGCTAATGAGCATGTTATTGAGAGCCCGAATAATGTCATCGATTGAGTTGCGCAATGGATTTTTGGGCCCAATTTTGGGAAATTATAAATAGCCCAAAAAAGAGAGAGAGTAGAGGAGGAGTATCAAAAGAGAATATTAGAGTCTGTGAATAGTTAGAGAGAGACAACACTTTATCTTTGAAGAACACTTTTCTATCTTTTGGGGTTTTACAACTGTGTTTGAAATTGACAAATTGAAGTTAAATCTAAAGTGGGTTTACTTGTAATTGCATAAATTCATGTTACCCATGAGTGCTTTCATAGAAGGTAGAATCTCTTTAATTTTTGTGGTGGGTGGTTAAAACCCCAAGATCTAGGGTTCGATGTTGATTTAATATAGTGGGTATTGTTATGGGATTGGATGTTGATTTAATGTAGTGCGTATTGTGCTATGCTCTATTTTGCTGCTTTTCATATATGAATTTGGTCTAATTATCATGGGGTTAACTTACAAGCCAAGGTTTTAAACTTAACTCCTACTTTTGATTTCTGGTTGATGCTCGGAAGAGATTGATTGGAGTTGGTAATTAATCTGATACTAGCAATTTAGGTTTGATTTCTGTAACTTGCTTGAAAATAGAGGCATGGGTTGGATTTATTTGCCATGTTCTTGGAATAAAGAATAAAGTAAGGTATTGAGTTGTTAGGTTGGCATTTCTATGAGACCAAAAGGAGATTCTATGCATAGATTCTTTGAGATCGAAAGATGATTAGTAGATACCATTTTTCGGTGCGGAATTGGTAGTTGAGGAGTTCATGGAAGTGGTAGTATGGTAGGTGGTAGTGTGGTAGGTGAGTATTTTCTTTTAAAGGTTTTATTATTATATTCTTTTGTTAAGTGTCTTAATCTTGCGGAATTCATGGTAAAATGTAATAATATTTATTGTAATATTCTTCCGATAGTTGTTTTAGTCTGAATATTTCTTTAATATTATTTATGATATATTCTAGATATAACATATCTTGGGTTCTTCGGTACATATATAAATTTTCCTCCATTGATTGTTCTAATAGTTTTATATTTTCCATAGCTTCTATCTAATATTGTAAATATTCGTAATTCATTTTAATCTGAATTTATTTCTAAATCGTACCATTCTATTCTTTCATTATCTAAATATAGATCTTGTAAATCTATTTCATACCATTCTTGATTTAA
>NW_006238972.1:1710393-1715919 GCF_000226075.1 Solanum tuberosum | reverse complement strand
GAATATATGAAATTAGTTCTGCATATTTTTTGAACAATATACCTTTGCCTCTTGCTTAGTCATACTATCTGAAATATCTGATTGGATTTCAGATTTCTCCATTAACTTTCAAGTATTTTTATATCTTAGTGGAGAGAGTGTTTTCAAGAAAGTTTTTATTACGTTAGGCATTGCCTACCTTTTCATTTACATATGTCTTCCTTTATATAGAAATGAATTGCTACTTTACAATCTTTCACAATACTACACGTACTATACTACTTTATGACTTTTTCTATCTACCTTATGACACATTATGACATACCATATCTATTTTATGACTTTTACTACATACCTATAATATAATATATTATATTTACATTATGACATATCTACTTTATGACTTTTTCTTCCTACACAATGACACACTTTACATATATAATACAATACTACTTTACACTTGTCAAATATATCTTCTTCTTCTTTGTCTTTTTCTTTTTATTTTCTTCCGTTCATGTGAAGCCCATGTGCTTTTGTCTTTTTTCTTCTTTCTTATGTTCTTCCGTCTTTATCTTGTTTATCATTGCACCTGTACATCTGGAATTATATTAACTTCTCCATTGCATTTTGAACATATGTGGTCAGGGTATTTATGACCAATTAACTTGCAATATCTGGTTAATAATTCTGCTGAAATAAATCCTTCTTTTAGTGCTCGTGTCGTAGGTCGTTCTTCTGGCTTAAGTAATGATAAAATCCATCTTTGGACTTCATCCATAGCTACTTTTCTTAGCACCCTTAAATTGGAATAAATCATTAACTGGTCTCTTGCATAGTAGCTCCATATAGCATTTCCGTTTAAATAATTATTTGCTAGCTCTTGTATAATGGTTGATATACCAATTATTCTCTTATTGGCATAAAAACTGGGTATCTCGCTTTTTTGTATCTCTGGTTGCTGTTCGATATCTTCTGGTATTATCATGTCTTTTGTTAGTCCTATCTTTACTACTTGTATCGGAGGTTTTATTTCCTTGTGTAATATCTCTTGTGTTGCCGTATAAAACTTTACGTAGAATAGATTTCCCTTAGTAACTCTCTTATAAGTAATAAATGCTCTATGTAGTTCCGGTATTCCGCTTAGTTCCTCTCCGTCATATGTATATACAGTATTTAATAATCCATAGTTATAACATGTCCTTACTAAGTTGGCGTTAGTTTTTGGTTGTGCAATCAGTTTATTATAACCTTGTAATTTTTGGGTTAAATAATCCTGGTTGGTTTCTTGGGTTGTAGATCTGGGTTTAAGGTTTAAGAATTCCTGTTTGGGTTCTTGGGTTGTAGTAGATCTGGGTTTAAGATTTAAAAATGTTTGGATTTTGTATATATTTTCTATATAGGTTCGCGTAATATAGTTATATGTACTTTTGTCATGGTGCAGGCTATCCGCGTATGAATCCCTTACCTCATTCCCATTACTTCCAACACACAAACAATGAAGGAAATACATGAATTCTACTAGATTACAAGGTGTAGGAGATCACTTATCTTAATTCAACCAACTAGTCACTCCTAGAGTTGAGTCTTCCTCTTCTAACCAATTTCTAAATCCACACAATTTATATCAATCAAGTATTCCCAATAAATTTCTGGAAACAATAATACCCACATAAATTTCTTTGAAAAATGGGTCAATCAACTCAAAATCTATTTCAAAAAATAAGGTTTGAATCCAAAAATGAAAACTTGAAAATGTTACTAAAGGCCTTAAGAACTCATTGGTGAAAACTATTTCGAAAATGGACTAAAAATCAATTCACAATTTCCATTTTAGTTTTTTTTCAATTTAACAAAAACATCCCTCACCCACTTAATGGATCAAGTCCGTCTACTAAAAGTAGTAGAATTTCAAGATAACCTTACAAACAAATTATAGTAGAGATAGCACATTATCTCAATCTAAAACAAGAAGTCAAGGTACATCAAAACTGTAGGTTGTTTCCAAGCTCCTTCCCAGAGAGATGGTCTTGTAGTTTTTTTGTTCTTCTGAAGCACGGGAATTCAAGTATGTCCATATTATATTCTCCCCTTGCTTCGATAGGTAGTTTTTGAGGTGTAGAGAACCATTCTGTGTATGTGAATTGCACTCCATAGTTTGCTAATCTATCAACGACATGAGTACCTTTTCTATAAGTATGTTGAATGGTAGTAACTTCAAAATTTTGTATCACCCTCTTATTATGTTTGATATCATCCCAAATTTTCCATGGAGGTTTAGAAGTATCAGTAATGCATTGGACAAGTAGCAATGAATCAGTCTCGACTTCAACCTTCATGAAGTTAATAAAGCAACACCATTCTAGTCCCTATAACATAGCATTAGTTTCATCTTGATTATTCGATACTTCACCCAGATTGAAGGTATAGGCCGCAATCAACATTCCATTTTCTTCTTTGACACTACCTCCACAACCACCAGGGCCTGTATTTCCCCTGGAACTCCAATCAGAATTTAGTTTTAAGAAGCCATGTCCAGGTTTCCTCCACTTTATCACCATGATGGTAATAACGGGTTCGACATTGAAAATTACATAATACAGTTGATTCCAACTTAAATAAATGGTTATCACTTTGAATTGTTTGTGAATAATGAGGTTCCGTTGTTGGGATGCAACGATGATAATAGGCTTACGGTTTATCTCGTTGTCCTCATATTTACTCTTGCATCTAGCGTTCCAAATTTGCCAGACAATAATTGAAGGGATCGCTTGGAGGGCTAGATTCAGGATAGGGTTATGCCCCTCCTTAATCCACCACTGAATAAATATTTGTCTCATATTGACAATATTAAATAGAATAGCAAACAAGCTAAAAAAATGTTACCATACTTTCCTACTAACATCACCATTATGAAAGAGATGTCATTCACTCTCTTCAGCATATTTCACACAACATGAAAATCTGGAAGTTTAAGTGTATACCAAATTTTGCAACATTGGTATCCAAAACTGTTTTCCCTCTCAAAAGCCTCCAAATTAAGAAAGAAATTTTGAGGGGCATGTGTTTGTGCCAGGTCATACTATCAATAAGAGATGACTCATGAGGAATTCTAATATTGTTCCAAGATGATTTGCAAGTGGATTCCCTATCAGTGGTACCAATCCATATAGGTTGGTCTTTTAACAGAGGACAATGAAGCTTAATACTTCATACATTATTAGCCACGTCAATAGGCAAATTCTATAATAGCTTCCGGTAATTTCATGTACCATCAACAATGAAAGATTTAACAGGGATGTTATTAGAATTAGAGCCAATGGTGTGATAAGCTAAGTGGCCCATATATGATTAAATATCCCACCAAAAACTAGCATTTTCGGAGTTCAATCTCCAAAAAAAAAATGATTAGCCTTATCTTAAATGTTCCACATCTCCAAAAAATCAACTGATCCGCAAACAATGAGAATGTCTATAGCTTAATTTTCTAGCCATAGGGTGAATCATTCTACCATATTTTACCTTAAGAAAATCAGACCAAAGTGAATCTTTGGTTCTAAAATTCCAATTAAAGATACAATTTCCTTACTTTTTTTTATGGGTGGCTAAAACATCAAGATCTAGGGGTGCTCTGTTTTATTGTTGTTCATGCATGAATTTGGTCTAATTACCATGATAATAAATTAAGGGTTAAGGTTGCAAACTTAATGCCTACTTCCGATCTCCGGTTAATGCTCGAAATAAATTAATTAGAATGGGTAATTAGTTCAACACTAGCAATTTAGGTTTGATGTTTGTATGTCATGACCCAGGGGTATCCCCTAGATGTAACAAGGTGTACAAGACCCCGAGAGACCTCATACAAGTCAATTAGCGTATCATAACATGAAGTAATAGAAAATGGTGCAGAAATTTAAAATATTTTATTACAATAAAACTCTTTATAAAACGAGTGGAAGTCTAATACCATAGTCTTAAACCATCTAAAACAACATGAATAAAGTCTTTGGACGCAGCCCATACAGTAGTCCAAAACATAAAGAAAGAAATAAGAGAAAAGGGTGATCACATCCTCGGGCACAATGAGGACTCACCAAATATTCACTTCCTTTATCAACAATGAAGCTAGCCACGAGTGTGAGAATCTATGTCACCGGACCCTACATTTGATAATAATGTAGGCAAGAGTATGCGTTAGTACAATCATGTACTAAATATGATGGCTAGCATAAACAACATAAACATAAGTATTAGTCAACATATGACATAAGGCATTAGCATAATCAAGACATAATAGACATCATAATGAGAGAGAAATACTTCCTTAAGTAACCTTACTTAACCTTAGTCAAGACTTGGGTCATCCACCTCTAGTCAAGCTTACATCATGGAAGGCCTATCTAGCAACACTCCAAGTCAAACATCTTCATAACATAATCATATCATTCATACTTAATTTTAAAGACATGGGGATTCGCCTCATTGCCTAACTTACAAAGGCTAACTGGCATTCGCCTCTTGCCTTACTTACCTTAAGATCATGGTACTTGCCTCCACAATCACATCATATGACACGAGTACTCACCTCCATATTGTTTCATGAAGAGCATGGGTACTCGCCTCCATGTCCATTCATCATATTAGGAAAATAGGGAATCACCTCTTCTTCTATTATAAGGAGTATAGGAAATCACCACATATCCTTCAATATAGAGGTCAAGGGTAATCGTCTCTAGCCTCATCATTCATTTAGCATTTTAGGTGTCGCGACCTGAGCCTACACCCTGGAAGTGGTCGACACTCGAGAACCATTGCTGGCCCCCAAGCGAACCCTCATCCTGACTGACTACAAGTGGAAGACTAACTCCAGCATACAAAGTTCAAAAACTGAATAAAATTCATTGAACTCAATTTATAAATCTTTAAATCAGATGAATAGCCTTGAATAAAAATAATATATTCAACTCGCCATAAAATAGGCAACTTAAGTCTTTAAAAATTTAACAAAATAAATGAACAGACTTCTGAAACTCTAATGTCTATCTATGAAGCCTCTAAATAACAAATATGGAAGTTGGGACAAGACCCATGACATCCTCACTAGACTGAAAGTAAATGGAATCCTCCGGAACCAAGGAGGCTCACCATAGCTAACTCGAACTCCATGTGGTATCAACGAAACTCTTGTTGATGACCCTGAATACTTATATCTACATCATGAAGCGATGCAGGCCAAATGGCTCAGTACATGAAATGTACGAGCATGTAAGGTTAATTCTGAAGCATAAACATAAGCTTGAACTTGATAAAAAGGAAACATACTTACCTCTTCTCAAATCACTCAACTAAACTCAACTCAAGAATAAGATACTCAACTAAAATATTAGATACTGAACTCAAAGATTAGATACTCAACTGAAAGATTAGATACTCAACTCAAAGATATGGTATTCAACTCAAAGGTACACAACTCAAGATAGTCAACTCAAGATAAAGCAACAATAAAAGATGTGATATATGGAAAACTTTTAAAACAGTAGATAGCAACTC
>NW_006238972.1:1709252-1710304 GCF_000226075.1 Solanum tuberosum | reverse complement strand
GCCATTACTATGAGCTATGTGATGATACAACGTCTTACCCACGCTGACAGAACTATCCTATGCCTTGTGGGGGTATAGAACCTCTCAACTAAGTGGATCCATTACTCTATGCTAAAAAACATTAAGGAATCATCTAAAAAGTTTGACCCTTTCTACCCACGTTAGCTACATGGTTTATGGGGGCTGTGAGTTGTATTAACTCTCCCCCCATATCGGTGCTCAATACTACTCCCAAAATATACTCAGCTCATATGTTTAAAAACATAACTCTTTCTGTGGTTTGAGATTATTACTCAAAATTGTTTCTCTAAAAAGAGACGTTACTCAAACTGCTCAAAACTCTTGGAAATCTCAGTTTCCTCCTTTTTAAAAAGTGAATCATTTACTCTAGGGACTACTTAGTTCCCATATATAATTTTAATGAAAATGAACTTGACTCTACTTTTTCTCAACTCAAGTGCTCAAGTCTTAAAACAAGTTTAGGAAAATTTGTAAAAAGACTTCTCAGAATAAAGTTCATGCCGAATTATGGACGTGAACGATTCAATTTAAGATTTTCAATAACCATACATAGGAATCAATACTCGAGATTCAACAACTCATAACTCAAGAACTTCAATGGTAATACTCGTTTCAAGAATACTCAACTCAGAGGGTTCATGCGGAATTATAGGCATGAGCTACTCAACTCAAGGGCTCGAAGATACTGCTCGTCTCCAGATTTCTCGACTTATAGGGTTCATATAGAATTATGGGCATGAACATCTCAACTCAAGGACTCCATAGGTAATATGTAATAGTCCCATTATTAGGAATAAAATCTAAAAAGGGATTAGTAACTCAATACTTAAGACTTAGAACGTGAAGATACTACTCCTCTCAAAGATGCTCAATTTATGAAGGTCATGCGGAATTTATGGGCATGAACAACTCGACTCGAGGGTATAAATAACAATATGGAACTCATGTATATGAATCTTCTCATTCTCATACTTATTTCCTCAAAACTTAGCTCAAATCGATAGTTGATCTCAAAGGATTCACAATTGAAC
>NW_006238972.1:1689553-1709201 GCF_000226075.1 Solanum tuberosum | reverse complement strand
TTATGGTTCATGATATGAAAGATCTCATGATTTTAAAGTAGACTCACGAATACATTCTCCTCACTCTCATACTCACTTTCTCGAGTCTTCAAACAAGTTGATAGAAATTATAGAAGACTCCTCAAAAAGACTCAAAGGGACATTCTAAAAAATGTTTGAAAGAACTCCTAACTCTATCTTGAATTTGAATTATGAATTTAAGGATATGATTCATGTTATGAATGATTTCTAGGTGTTTAGAAGTAGTTTAGGGTGTTTAAAATCAAAAGGGGGTGAAGGTACACTTTAAATGAACTCAAACAGAGCAACTGACTGCAAACTGGACGGAGCAGGCGATCCTGGAGCACTGAGTGGTACGGGGCGCCAGCCCCTAAGCTACACAACATGATTTGGGGTGCAATGGCTGGCACGGTGCGCCAGGCCCCAACCCAAAAAACCCGACGAATAACTTTACTCAGTTTCGAACCCTAACTCGCCTAGAATCGAACGGTTTCTTCCCTAATCACTTAGAATCGATTAGTCAAAATAAGTACACTCTAATATACTCAATACAACCCTAAAATCACTCATTCTCATCTCAAGAATTCATCAAAACCCCAAAAAAACAAGATTTAGAATGAACTTCAAGAACACTTATCAAGAACTCATCAAGAACTTTAATCTTTTAACTTCAAGAATGAAATTGCACTGAACAATAACATGATTGGAGTGTGGGTGAACAAACCCAACACTATGGAATAATACATACCTCTTAGGAATTAAACCCATGTCGAAAATCCGCAACAAAACTCAAGAACCTCGACGAATGTTTTGATCCTCTCCTCTTTTCTCTTCTTTTCTCTTCTTGAAATCTCAACTAAAACTCTAGGCGTGTATTAGGATTATAAAACTGAACCTAATCAGCTTAGACCCTAAAACATTACTAAAAACGACTTAAATCTGATTGGGTAAGGAAAAGACCAAAATACCCCTTACTATATTCGGGTAACTTTCCTTAACTGGACAGCCTGACTTCAAATCGGCATATCTCACTCATCTGACCTCGAAACTTAGCAAAATCGTGAAGTTGGAAAGATAATTCAAACACCTTTTATTTTCTATCTCATGGCACACCTACATCATCCTGTACTCAGAATTATGGTCGTTTGAACTTGACCCAAATCTTATAGGAACTTAGGAATGACTTGAACGAATTCCCTTTAATTATTTTTGGAACTCAAGATGCTATATCTAGTGATCTTAACACTTAAGAAAATTGAAATTCCTTGGTGAAAACTTAATCACTATGAAGGAATGTTCAAGTCTTAGCTCAAAAATTTTCCAAGGTGTTAGAATATCTCCCCCTTGGGATCATTCTTCCTCGAATGACGACTAGACTGGGTATGGAATAGGGTTACTCTTACTATATTCAAGCTTAACCCAAATCCTTAGGTTCGAGTTCTATACCTCTCTATAGGAAATCTCATCCCAAGACTATTACTCTTTACCACCACATTGAGCTCATATCAAGAACCACCTAATGTTTAACAACACCACATTCAAGCTTAACACTCTAACAACTCCATGGAATCCTATTAACTAACTCCTTCGGAACAAACTAAGGGCTCTTATTTAACTATTTCTCATCGTAAAACCTCATCCTCCTCTTCCTCCTCATTTATGCCCTAAGATGGAATTATCGCACCATCACTATCATGATAAGAATATCAACCTCTTCTTTCTAATATCACTCCATTACTAAAAGGACTTCTGAAAGGACATCTCCCATACTCTTTGGAACTCATACTATCTTACTCTCAAACAGTTGACTTGATTTCTCATCTTGTCATCTCCCCCTTAGGTCTAAAGCTGACACTTGAAAGCTATGGACTTATTCCATCATATCTAATTGGTCTACATCCTCTTTTACTCTAACACTCGGGATAAGTTTATCTCATGACTACCGAACTCTCTATAATCGGTACTAAGACCTCTTTCTAAGGTGTTTCTCTTAACCTCTTCTAATTACATACCCTCTTGGTACACCTCTTAATGCTATTGTTACTCCTGTGACTTAGCCACACTTCACTGTCCATATCTAAAGGTTAGGGTTTCTCACTTGTACTACTCACATTCATTGCAGCAACCATCTCTATTCCTCACATACTCTATGTTAAGTCTACCATATCAAATATCAAGACTAACATCATCACCCTCATGTTGCCATTCTTTTGATCACGACACTCATCTCAAATTCAAGCTTAATGTTTATTACTAAACTCGAATATCAATATGATTGCTCTCTTACTATACTATACCTCATTACCTGATCAATCCTATAACCTTCTGAACATCATGATCCTCTCAAACAAATCGTAAGCCTAGCTTAGATCTATCACTTCATGAATACTCTGTGCTTCTATTTAACACATATATTTAGCCTCCTCTAACACGAGGGCACATCAACATCAACTCTATTCTGGTAAAAAGATATACTCTATCTCAGCTTGACTAGCAACCCTTACTCTACCTCCTATCATGAGATCTTCACAACTCATCACTTCTTAGTCTACCCATAGGGGAAAACTCCTCGTCAATAACTTGCTGGGTGTATGACTATAATAACATAGCCTACCTCATCACTATCTCCTTTTCTTGGATTAGTAAACCTCTACATACTTTCCTCTAACTCCGGGCTCTTTCACTACTACTGCTCATGATATCGTAACTCATGCTACCTTTTCGCGTGAAAATACTACCAAGCTCTAAACATACCTCCTCATAAAGATCTTAGCTGAAACAAGGCTTAAGGAAAAGAGTACAACTCAAGTTTAGCTCAAATGCACGATTCATATGCATAGGAAGGCATTACTCTGAAACTCAACACTTAGCTCACTCATAGGCTTCTCTCAAGCCCCTATGGAGTCTTATGACTTCCTCAAAAATCTTGCTAAGAACAACTCATTGATAAGTGACTGCATTTCCTTTTCAACCACCTCTAGTATGATTGGGAGTCGAATGGATCTGATAAACGCATGAGTATGAATAAATCTTTATGACATATCTCTATTGCACGATTAAGAGTATGAAGGAACAAAAACTTCTCCTAAATGTCTGTAGTCGCTTATTTATAGAAGTTGGGCCCTTACAACCATAAACAAGATCCTACTTGACACGACTTCATAAACACCTTACGACACTTGAGCTCTGTGCTCTCACAACCATAAACTTTTCCGAAGTGTTGGGTTCGTTCATCCACACGCCAATAATGTTATTTTTTCAGCGCAATTTTATTCTTGAAGTTAAAATATTAGAGTTCTTGATGAGTTCTTGATAAGTGTTCTTGAAGTTCATTCTAAATCTTAGAAGAACATAGGAATGACTTGAGTGAATTCCCTTTAATTCTTTTTGGAACTCAAGGTGCTATATCCTATAACCTTAACACTTAAGAAAATTTAAATTCCTTGATAAAAACTTACTCACTATGAAGGATGGTTCAAGTCTTAGCTCAAAAAATTTCCAGGGTGTTACATTAGTCTAGATTCATTTTAGGTGAGAAATCATTTCAACCTAGAATCATTTATGTGAGTAAACCTTTCACATTCATACATTCATAATTAAGCAATTCATATGGGAAGTATCCCTTCTCAACAATAACATCAATTACCAACAATTCACATCATAAGCTTTACTCTCAAAGCCCTAGATCTCATGATCATCATCTAAGCTTCATTCTCAAGAAATTCTGATCATATTTCATCAATCTTATAAGGACCAGCCTAAACCCATACAGTTTCCCTTTATGGCATCAACCCAATTACATCAATTCTAGGTCAAATCATGAAATATGCATAGGTACATGTAATTTCATTATAAAAACATGTAATCCTATCAATTCAATCATAAGAAATCATAATCCACTCAATTGGATCAACATTCATCATAACCCACAACATTGGAAGAAACCCTAGCTAGAATTAGGGAATTCTTCATCAACTGAGAATATTCTAGGGGACTCCACGGGAGAAAGGATCCCATGGATGAAAATCCATCATTCCTTGATTACAAATCCCTCACAAGATTGAATATTGGAGACTTGAACTTGACCTAGCTTCAATTTCTTCTTTCTTCTTCCAACTTCTAGAGAGAGAATTTTTTATAGGAGTTTTGAGAATTCTTTTGGTATTTGAGAGAATGACTTAATTGAGGGGTTTTGGAGGTTAAAAATACTTATATAGGTCGTCTAGGTGAAGTCAAAACTACACCACTTAATTCCAATTAAATCCGAAAAAGACCCTTAAGCCCTCAACTTAACAGTCCCAAATGCCCACCCACAAGACCATGCCGATTGACCATGGATGGACCTACGGTCCGTCCTGGTCAAATGTGGTTCCTTGTCTAGGACTTGATTTTTGGGCCTTGGACCTCGACGCCCAACCATGGGTTGTGGGCCCATCAACGGGGGTCGGGTCCTGGCCGTGGTTCATTGCCTCAGACAATCCCTAGGGTGTCCACCAACGGGGCTCACCTACGGAGCATGGGTCTTACCACGTTGCATGGTTGGCCCTCGTGGGTGACACTTGGATGTTCTAACAATCCACTAAGCTTTCCTTTTTCGAATCCAGGGTGTTACATTATCTCCCCTTTGGGATCATTCGTCCTCAAATGTGATTCTAAGCATGTTTCTAAAACTCAAGAATAGCAGCCCATCATACATGCAACTTATCTAAATGCACACAAATAAGGAGGAACTTTATCTCTAAGCTAAACATACTCAATGCACCATTAGGAAGTAGGAACTACATCTAACAACCCAATATGCATGAAATTTTCAGATTTCTTACATTTAAGGAGGAACTACCATATCCAAACATAAAAGCATGCTCAACACAATCTCATGGAGCCTAAATGCAATTTACACTCAAAGCACATATTCAAGGAGGAAATCTCCACATCAAGTCAAGACATGTTCAACAATTCACCTCATGAAGTCTATAGGCAACTCATACTCAATGAACAACTACAAGAGGAAAATAATTCACATAAGTCATTTTCATTCAAAACTTAGGCTTTTTCATGAACATGCAATTTTTAAGGAAATCATGGAAACACATGAGCACACATGACTTCAAACATAAGCAAACCAAGAGGAACTCATTACCTCAACCTAGAATATGAGGGAAAAGGTGATGACAGTGGGACTTCATATCGGCCTCGGCCTCCCTAGTAGAACCCTTAACTAAGTGGTTTCTCCACAAAACCTTTACGTAAGTAACTTCCTTGTTCCTCAATCTTTTAACTTGCCGATCTAGAATCTCAACCAGAACTTCTTCATAAGAGATATTTTCATCAACTCCCAACCTTTCAAGGGAAACTATGGTTGTTAGATCTCCAACACACTTCTTAAGCATAGAGGCATGAAAAATGGGATGCACCATTGCCAAATCATTTGGCAAATCAAGTTCATACGCAACCTTACAAATACGTCTCAAGATTTGATATGGGCCCACGTATCGGGGTTTAATCTTCCCCTTCTTTCCAAATCTCATCACACCCTTCGTGGGTGAGATTTTCAAATAGACCCAATCACTAACATCAAACTGTAGGTCTCTTCTTCTAACATCGGCATAGGACTTTTTTGGCTTTGGATGGTTCTCAACCTCTCTCTAATGAGCCGGACTTTCTCCATAGCCTCATGAACTAATTCGGGTCCAATCAAAGCAACTTCACCCACTTCAAACTAGCCTATAGGAGATATACATCTCCTACCATAAAGAGCTTCAAAGGGCGCCATACCAATACTAGAATGGTAGCTATTATTATAAGCGAATTCTATCAATGGAAAGTGATCATCCCAACTTCCCGTGAAATAGATTAAACATGCTCTCAATATATCCTCTAAAGTTTGGATTGTTCGCTCTGCTTTCCCATCGGTTTGTGGTTGGAAAGTTGTGCTAAGCTTAACCTTAGTGTCAAGTCCCTTTTTAAATGACTTCTAAACCTGGGAAGGAAACTGGGTACCACGATCAAAAATAATGGACAAAGGCACTCCATGTAGCCTTACCATCTCTCTCAAATACAACTTGGCATAATCTTCCGCTGAATAAGAAACATTGACGGGAAGGAAATGTGCCGATTTTGTCATTCGATCTACCACCACCCAAATAGAGTCATGTTGTCACCGGGTGCGAGGCAAACCAACTATAAAGTCCATATTCATGTCTTTCATCTTCCAAGTAGGAAAGCTAATATTTTGAGTTAAACCTTCCGGTTTTTGATGCTCAACCTTTACTTGTTGGCAATTCAGAAATTTGGCCACAAATACCGCAATATCCTTTTTCATCCCATTCCACTAATAGACTTCCCGTAAATCACGGTACATCTTGGTGGCTCCCGGGTGAATGCAATACCGCGAACTATGGGCTTCTGCCAAAATTTGTTCCCTTAGCTCATAAACATTTGGAACACATAATCGACCTTGGTATCTAAGTACCCCATCTCCCCCTTGGGAGAAAGCCTCAACAGACTTCTTGAGTGCCGCTTCTTTCAATTCCACCAAAGTCGGATTAAGACATTGCTTAGCTTTCACATCATTTACAAGAGATGATTTGGAACCATTATGGACCATGACACCACCTTTGTCGGAGTCTACCAATCGAACACCCAATCGGGCCAATCTATGCATATCTCGAGCCAACTCTTTTCTATCATCATCGACATGTGCAACACTACCCATTAATAGTCGACTAAGAGCATCCTCTACTGCATTTGCCTTTCTGGGGTGATAAAGAGCACTCATATCATAGTCCTTGAATAATTTCAACCACCTTCTTTGGCGAAGATTTAGATCTTTTTGGGTAAACACGTATTGTAAACTCTTATGGTCTGTGAAAAAATCAACATGAACCCCATACAAATAATGCCTCCAAACATTTAAGGAAAATACCACTGCCGCTAATTCAATGTCGTGGGTAGGATAGTTCTTCTCATGAACCTTAAGTTGCCTTGAAGCATAGGTAATCAACTTACCATTTTGCATAAGCACACAACCCAACCCAACTCTAGAGGTGTCACAATATACCACAAAACCATTCGTTCCTTCTAGTAAAGTCAACACCGGAGTGGAAGAAAGTCTATCTTTTTAACTCTTGAAAACTTTTCTCACAAGCATCCAACCATATAAATTTAGCCTTCTTTTGAGTTAGGGCCATCAAAGAATAAACAATGGAGGAAAACCCCTCAATAAACCTTCTATAATAACTGGCCAAACCCAAGAAGCTTCTAATATATATTGGCGATAGAGGTCTAGGCCAACTCTTGACCGCATCCGTCTTAATTGGATCTACCTCAATACCCTTGCTTGAAACAATATGGCTTAAAAAAGTCACGGACCTCAACCAAAATTCACATTTGCTAAACTTTGCATAAAGTTGTTGGGCCTTGAGGATTTGAAATACGATCCTCAAATGATCAATATGCTCATTCTCACTTCTTGAATATAGCAAAATATCATCGATAAACACAATGCAAACATGTCAAGATATTGTCGGAATACTCTATTTATCAAGTCCATGAACGCCGCCGGAGTGTTAGTCAAACCAAAGGACATCACTAAGAACTCATAATGGTCATATCGGGTCCTAAAAGCCATTTTCGGAATATCTTCCTCTTTCATACTCAATTGGTGATAACCCGACCGAAGAACAATTTTTGAGAAATAACTTGTCCCTTGAAGTTGATCAAATAAATCATGTATCCTTGGAAGAGGAAATTTATTCTTAATGGTCACCTTGTTCAATTATCGATAATAAATGCACAAATGAAGGGACCCATCTTTCTTGCTAACAAACAAAATCGAAGCACCCCATGAAGATATACTCGGTCGGATAAAACCCCTGTCCAACAAATCCTTTAGTTGCTCTTTCAACTCCTTAAGTTCCACCGGAGCCATTCTATAAAGAGGAATAGAGATGGGTTATGTATCTGGCAGAAGGTCAATACCGAAGTCTATTTCCCTTTCGGGAGGAACACTGAGTAGATCATCGGGAAATACTTTTGGAAACTCTTTTACAATGGGGACCAACTCAAGAATGGGGTTTTTGGAATCTATATCCCTCACCCTCACTATATGGTAAATACAACCCTTGGAAATTATTTTCCTAGCCTTAAGGTAAGAAACAAATTGACCTCTAGGCATAGAATTCCCCCCCCTTCCACTCTAGGAGGCTCATTTGTGAATTGAAACTTGACTACTCCAGTCCTACAATTAATATAGGCATAACATGAATGCAATCAATCCATACCAAGGATGACATCAAAGTGTAACATATCAAGCTCTACCAAATCAACAAGAGTAACTCTATAAGATAAGGAAACGGGACATCTTCTATAGACCCTCTTTGCCACACCACATAATCACCAATAGGGGTAGAGACCGAAAAAGGTTCTAATAACACATCGGGGAGCACATCAAACCTCATAGCTATATAAGGAGTCACAAAGGACAAAGTAGCCCCTGGATCAAGTAAAGCATACACATCTATATGGAAAACTTTTAACATACAAGTCACCTCATCCGGGGAGTTCTCTTGATCACCTTTAGTTTGTACAGCATAGAAACGGTTTTGCTTAGGAGCACTTTCATTGGAACCACTTGGATCGGATGAAGGGTAGGGTTGACCCCTACGGCGAGTATCTCCCTCATTCTTAGCAACCGAAGGACAATTGCTTATCTTGCGATCCATTTTACCACACCCAAAGCAAGAATTGGAGCCCGCTAGACACTTACCCTCATGATTTCTTCCACATTTAGCACAAGTAGGCATTGAAGGCCTATTACCATCTCCTTGAGGTTTTGGGTTAGACACCCTCTCATTATTAAGACTTGAAGGAGCACTAGAAGAACCTTGCCCGGAGAAATTTTGCCGAAACCTCGAACGACCCCGTCCACCGGACATAGAATGTGAATAGTTACCATCATCTACCCTTTCTCTCTTTGGCTATCTAGATCTTTCCTTGAGCTGTTCTTCCTCAATTTTTTGGGAATGCACCATAAGGCGATAAATGTCCATGTCATGGACAATCATAGCGGTGCGACATTCTTTGACAACCAATTCGGACTCTCCCGACACAAACTTACTCATCTTGATCCTACGATCCACCACAATAGAAGGAGCATACTCAGATAGTTGAGTGAACCTTAAAGCATATTCTCTTACACTCATATTTTCTTGTCTAAGGTTAATGAACTCGCGCACCTTTGCCTCTCTCATCTCAAGAGGGAAAAATCGATCAAGAAAAGCACTTCTGAACCTTTCCCACTCTATGGGACCCATTCCTTCCGGCCTTTCCTCTTTCCATTGATTAAACAACATCTGACCAACCCCTTTGAGTTGGTAAGCGGCTAGCTCCGCCTTCTCTACCGGAGTCACTCCCATAATATCAAGTATCTTATAGACCTCATTGATAAACCCTTGAGGATCTTTCTCAATTTTGGAGCCATAAAATTTGGAAGGGTTCATCCTTGTAAAATCCCTCACTCTTACCGCCGTCGTACCCACATTTGGTTCACGAGAGCTACCACCTCTCTACTGGCTTGTGTCGTCACGGCTTGAGCCAACACTTGTAAATCCAACCTAAACTCCATATTTGTTACATTCTCATTAAATATGTCAATAAAAGCTTGAGGAGGAGCTTGGGGAGGAACTTGAGGAGGAACCTCTTGATCAACAATGCCTCCCTCCATCCTTCTATCATTAGACCTTTTAGTAGTCATATCCTAAAAACCATCGGGTAAGGATTATGAGAAAGACTTATACAGTTAAACTCCATGGCACGACTTAGAGAAGTGAGAAGTGAATTTTCCTAAACATCTAATAGCCTTTCATTCATAAATGTGGCGCGCTTCACACTTATAAACTAGACTCTACTAGACGTGGTTGAGACATCCTAGAACCATTCTAAACCTTGTGGTCTAATTACCAAGTTTGTCACGACCCACGGGTACCCCTAGATGTAACAAGGCGTACAAGACACTGAGAGGCCTCATACAAGCCACTTAGCATATCATAACATGAAGTAATAGAAAATGGTGCGGGAATTTAAAACATTTCAGTACAATCAAATTCTTTATAAAATGAATGCAAGTCTAATACAATAGTCTCAAACCATCTAAAACAACATGAATAAAGTCTTGGGACGCAACCCATACAGCAGTCCAAGACATAAAGAAAGACATAAGAGAAAAAAGTGATCACATCCTCGGGCATAATGAGGACTCACCAAATCTTCACTTCTTTGATCAACAATGAAGCTTGCCACGAGTGTGAGAGTCTATGTCATTGGACCCTACATTTGATAATAATGTAGGCAAGAGTATGCGTTAGTACAATCATGTACTAAATATGATGGCAAGCATAAACAACATAACCATAAGCATTAGTAAACATATAACATAAAGCATAATCATAATCAAGACATAATAAGCATCATAATGAGAGAGAAATGATTCCTTAAGTAACCTCACTTAACCTTAGTCAAGACTTGGGTCATCCACCTCTAGTCAATCTTACATCATGGAAGGCCTATCTAGCAACACTCCAAGTTAAACATCTTCATGACATAATCATATCGTTCATACTTACTTTTAAAGACATGGGGATTCGCCTCATTACCTAACTTACAAAGGCTAACGGGTATTCTCTTTTTGCCTTACTTACCTTAAGATCATGGATACTCACCTCCACAATCACATCATATGACATGGGTACTCACCTACACATCATTTCATAAGGAGCATGGGTACTCGCCTCCATGTCATTAATCATATTAGGAAGACAGGGAATCACCTCTTGTTTAATTCTAAGGAGTATGGGAAATCACCACATATCCTTCAATAAAGAGGTCAAGGGTAGCCGCATCTAGCCTCATCATTCATTTAGCATTTTAGTCTAGATTCATTTTAGCTGAGCAATCCTTTCAACATAGAATCATTTATGTAAGTAAACCTTTCACAATTAAGAAATTCATGTGGGAAGTATCCCTTCTTCAACAATAACATCAATTACCAACAATTCAAATCATAAGCTTTACTCTCAAAGTCCTATATCTCATGATCATCATCTAATATTCATTCTCAATAAATTCTAATCACATTTTATCAATCCTATAAGGACAAGCCTAAGTTTCCCTTCATGGCATCAACCCAATTATATCAATTCTAGGTCAAATCATGGAATAGGCATGGCTACATGTAATTTCATTCTAAAAACATGTAATTCTATCAATTCAATCATAAGAAATCATAATCCACTCAATTGGATCAACATTCATCATAACCCACAACATTGGAAGAAACCCTAGCTAGAATTAGGGAATTCTTCATCAACTGAGAATATTCTAGGGGACTCCACGGGAGAAAGGATCCCATGGATGAAAATCCATCATTCCTTGATTACAAATCCCTCACAAGATTGAATATTGGAGACTTGAACTTGACCTAGCTTCAATTTCTTCTTTCTTCTTCTAACTTCTAGAGAGAGATTTTTTTAGAGGAGTTTTGGGAATTCTTTTGGGATTCGAGAAAATGACTTAATTGAGGGGTTTTGGGGGTTAAACAATTACTTATATAGGTGGTCTAGGTTTAGTCAAAATGACACCACTTAATTCCAATTAAATCTAGAAAAGACCCTTAAGCCCTCAACTTAACCGTCCCACAGGCCCACCCACGAGACCATGCCAATGGATCGTAGATAGACCTACGGTCCATCTTGGTCAAACATGGTTCCTCGTCTTGGACTTGATTTTTGAGCCTTAGAACTACGACCCCAAACACGAGATGTGGACCCATCCACGGGGCGTGGGTCCTGTTCGTGGTTCACTACCTCAGACAGTTTCTAGGGTATCCACCAATGGGGCTCACCTACGGGGTATGGGTCTTACCATGGGGATCACCTATGGGGTGTGGGTCCTACCATGAGGTGTGGTTGGCCCTCGTGGGTGACACCTAGAAGTTAAAACAATTCGTTAAGCTTTCCTCTTTCGAATCCGGGGTGTTACATTGTAACTTGCTCGAAAGAGAGGTTATAAGTTGGATTTATTTTTCCTATTCTTGAAAGATAGAATTGAGTAAGGTATTGGGTTGTTTAAAATTGACATTTAGATGAGACTGAAAGGAGATTTTAGGCATAGATTCTTTGAGATCGAAATATGATTAGCGTCAGCAATGATTACTTAGCCTACTCATGAATGTTCATCACTATAGAGCAGCACAATTACCCCTTTGTGACATCAATTACCAATTCCCGCACCACTAGATTGATTGTTAACTCTTGATTTCTTCGATATTTTAGTTTAATTGGGACAATTGATAATCAAATTTTTTTATTAAGTTGGTGGTATCATCCACCTAATCATTCTTACTATTGAAAATGAGATAAATTAAAGTCCAAATTTCTTGATAAGGAATTCTCTATGATATACAGTTCCCTGTGGGATTTGACCCCGACTCTCCGTTGGGTTTTTTACTGACTATGATCACTCACTCTTTGAATTGGTTTTGGAAGGTGATGTGAGAGTTATCATAAATAAGTTAAAACATAGTGAAATCATTAAAGAAGATTCATAAATCATGAACATGGTCAATGTATCTTTAAATCATAAATGAAGCTTCATAAACATTAGAAATTAACTTAGTTCATTTTGTGGGAAGTTTACCATTAACTGACATAGACCATATGAGCTATAACATGAAATCCAATATATCTCTCATACTGAGAGAATGGGAATTCTACTTGCTAAGGTAGCACCCATACACATCATATTGTATGTTATATGTGGATCCACCAGCTAAATCATTTAGAACAACTCCTACGGGGGCACACATAGTTTAGGACTAAAGGTTGCTACCAGAGACTAACCTAGTTCAGCCTTCACCTAAAAGTCACTCGGTGTTAAGTAAGAATCCCACGGAATAGTCCTTAATCATATTCATATTATCATTCATGGAAATGTACAATTAAGATACTAATCCAAACTAGAAACATCATAGAGTAGCTCCTTAGACCATGCGTGAGAAAACCATTCACCATCCATGATCTTTTCATAATCAGTTTATAAGGCCCATAGTCATTAATTTCGTACTAAAAATATAGTACTACTAATTGAAATAGTTTTCGGTGTGTGATCTATAATCATTGATGGCATATCCAAATACCATACTAATCAAGGCCTAATTTAGAAAAACAGCCCAAAAGCATTGAGGGAAAGTCTAGATCTCATTCATGTCATGTGGCCAAGCTTCATAAAACATATAAGTACCTTCATCTATAAGATTAATTAAGTCATACACATTGCTTTCATAAAAATATATTCGTAGATTCAAGCTTCTTCATAAATTCATGTAGGCTAGGGTTCATAGTTAAAATTCATAGATCAATGCATGGGTTCACATGGATTAGTTGAAAAGCATGTAATTAAGTCCAAATCATCAAAATAAGATCATAATTGAGCAATTGTATCCATACAAATAGAACTGATTAGGAACTGAATGAAATCCTAATAAACTTTTGGGAAATTATATTGGAGAATTGAAGAAACTTTGGGGACTCAATGGGTGATTTGAACGCATTGATGAACTCCCTACATACCTTTATTGAGGCCCTAAGCAATTATGAAGAAAGGAAACTTGAACTTAAAGAACCCTAGCTTCTTCTTCCGTGATCTAGAGAGAAATTTGTTGGACAGAACCTTGGAGAAAATTTAGGAATTTGAGGGAATAAATAAGTTGGAGGAAATCTCTAAGGGTGAAGGGTATTTATAGGGCTTAGATTTAGGGTCGTAGTATAACTGCTAAATACATAGGAAAATATCCAAATACCTTTTAAGAATAACTGCCGGAAGGGTCCGACAAACTGTCCTATGGTCTGTATAAATTTCTATGGATCACATTGGTCATCAGTAGAACTAGTTACTTGGGTCCAATCTTGAACTGATTTCCACGAGACAACTCTACAATACGTCTAAACTTCTACAGACCATAGACCAAACCGTAGAACCCATAAGTCCAACCAATTTTCAACTACGTCTAGACTGATTAGTGGTAGATTTGCACTCATTTGAAGTCTATTTAGCGCAATAATTAGGGTCATCAATGCCTAATTTTATTCTATTCTGATGATAAATTGATGATTTGCAGCAATGAAGGTAAATGGACAAGGAAAGGATTGATGTTTGAAAGAATGACCAAAAATTACAAAAACAAGTGCAAACTACACATTGTTGATCGCCTAACAAGAAGGGAGAATCACCAAATAAAGGTGAGACCAGCTAAGTTGACACTGCACTGAGTCAACTCTCAAGATCAATTGGTGAAGTGATACAAGAATGGCAATCCGTCGAAAGACAATAGGCAAAGTGAGTGGATGTCGTTGAATCTAACAGTGTTGGCAGATAAAATGATGGTCCAAAGAGCGACATAAATTGGAAATCGATGATTCAATGATTTGATAAAAGCGCACACAATCGGGATCGCCGAACAAGACTCAAACACCTCAAACCTGAAGCAAGAAAGGGTGAACCAAAAGAAGATCGATGATTCACCGAATGTGGTTGATGAACTCAATTTACATCGCCGAAAGAGATGTGGAGTTGATTTTTGGACAAAATTATAGAAAACTATAAATATTCCAAAAGAGAGAGAAAGAGGTGTGTGAAAATTAAGAGAGAATTTGAACATTCTAGAGAAAAAAACATTTTCATTAGCTGTGAACACTTTTAGTATGTCTTAGCACCATAACCTTCTTAAAATAAAGTCCGGTGAGCCAATTCTGTTTCAGGTACGACAAGTCCATTTTGCACTTGAAGTGAGCTTGAGTTTGCTTTGAGTTCTTTTAGATTTGAGAACTTGAATTTAGTAATTTGAGGTTAAATTTGAAGTGAGTTTGCTATTAAATGCTCAATTTCATGCTACCCATGGCTAATTTCATGTAAAGTATAATTCATTTACACTTTGCAATGTGTGGCTAAAACCCCAAACTCTTAGAGTGGGATTATGCGATTGGGTGCTGATGTAATTTAGTGGGTTTGTTGAATTGCTCTGTTTTATGGCTGTTAATCATAGATTTGACTGATTGTCGAGTGATTAATTCATAAATTAAGGTGACCAACTTAATTTTAGTTTTGATCTTGCATTGGTGCTCTAAAGAGACCAATATAAGGGGGTAATCTTTTCTATAGTTGTAATTTAGTGTACTTGATTGCATATCTAAGGATTTGGGCTATTTGGGATGACATATAGATGAGATCGAAAGGAGATTCTATTAATGGATTCTTTGAGATCAAAAGAAGATTAACATCAATTATGATGGCCTAGCGTATTTGTGATTAATTAGTTGTAACGAGCAAATCTACAATATCCCAAGTGAAATCAACATTCAATCCCCACACCCATAGAGTCAATTAGTTTCGTGAATCATCAATTATTTCAATATTGTCAATTGAGTGTCTAAATTAGTGTTGTTAAAACTTGTGGGTTTCTCCACCCATTTTCTATTTCAACTTCATTGAAATTAATTGCTAATTAACTCTCTAATTAAATTCTTAACCGCACATCATTCCTTATGGGATTCAACCCCGACTCTTAGTTGGGTATTTTTATTAACGATGACCGCTGTCCCTTTTAATTGGTTTTAAAGAGGACATTTGAGTGTTATCAAAAATATCTCCGCTGCCGGGGAATGGTAGTTTGTAATTCAATTTGATAAGTAATTTGCATATTAATTTGTTTTGTAGATGAACAGTCTTATAATTGGATTTCTTGTTGTGATCTCTTGGTAGGTGTAACAATGAATACATGTAATGGTGACGACTCTAGTTGACATGGGCAAGACATTGATGTTAGAGGAGAAGATGAGATGGTTATTTATATTACCAGGAAAGTGGGAGCAATTTTCTTACCACCGATGCATAAGGATATCACATTTGTTGTAACCAAACAAATTTTGAATCTCATCAAAGAGGGAGGATTATTTGCGGGTCTAGAGCATGAAGATCCTAATGAGCATCTTCGCAAATTCGCAAGTGTATGTAACCCTTTTTCAGCTGAAGGTATCTCACAAGAGTAAATGCGTCTAGGGTTATTTCTGTCTTCTCTATTGGGGGAAGTGACTAGATGGGTGAATGAATTGTCAAGGAAGTCTATTACCTCATGAAAAAGATTGATTGAAACTTTCCTTGAGAGGTTCTTTCCTCCATCCCAAGTTATGAGTTGAGAAAGAACATTTATAATTTTGAAAGAATGAGGGGGGAACTTGCGCATAAAGCTTTGATACGTTTTAAGCGAGTATTGTTACAAAGTCCTAGACATGATTTCCCGAATGAGCTGTTATTACAATATTTTTACCAAAGTCTTGATGTTGTGAATAAGGGATTGATTGACTATCTTGTGCGAAGAGGTATCATTAAGCAGCCATTCCGTGAAGCAACAAGGTTGCTTGATGAGATGACAAAAATTAACCAAGCTTTGTATACGAGTGATGATTATATGTCACTTCCACATTTGGGGGCGTTTAAGAAACAAGAAAAAAAAATTAAGAGAACGACAAAAGTATTGCTAGTTTGACTGCTCAACTTGAAATGTTATCCACGCACATTATTAGAGGCGGAGTAGAATCAGTAAATGCAATATCTCGGTGTGGGTATGATGAAGAGGTGTACATGAGAGGTGGAAAATTGGAGGGTTTTCAGCCAAGTCATCTAAAACATTCTGAGAATCAAGGTTCAACTAATGGTATTGATGAGAGGTGTTGGAGAACAGGATGTGAAGATGATCTGTATAAGCAACCTTTAATTCAACATGAACCAATGAAGATACAAACCAGTGAGTTGTTAACTAAAATTTAAATAAGGTGGAATATTCATATAAGATTTTCAAGGAATGAAGAGTGATGTTTCAGCTTTGTCCACTACCGTGGTCTCACATCATCTTCGATCTAGTCACTTGAAGAAAAGATGGGACAATTAACCACTCTTGTGTATGCTACTCCCTATGAGTATGAAACGTCTAATGCAAAGTGGAATCATAGAAATTTTCTCTAAGTTTCAGTCATCGTTACTAGAAGTGGAAAGGCTTACAAGAACTCATAAGGCCCGATAAAATAAATGCTCAAGGGGTGATCGCCGGTATCGAATAACCAAAGGAAATGGATAAATCAAAAGTACAAGAAGCAGAGGATGAGCCAAAGACAAATGTAAAAAAAGTGGTGTTGAGGCTTCATCCACATTACCTCAAATTAAGATTAGACCTCATATTCCTCAAATATTGAGGAAGAAAAACAATCCAAAATTCCAAGAGTTTGTGGAAATATTGAAAGTGAATATTTCATTGGTGGATGCCTTGACCTAAATGTCAGGTTATGTTAAATACATGAAGGAATTGGTGACAAACAAAAGGGTAATAGATTGCAAAACAATTGAATTACTGTAATCATGTGGTACGGTTATTGCAATGAATGAAGTCCTCAAGAGAGATGACCCGGAAGCTTTCACTATCCCATGAACTATGGGTTTATGTACTTTTGAAAAATCCTTATATGATCTTGGTGCAATTATAAATTTGATGTCATTGATGATATTTAATAATCTTGGGCTTGATAAACTAAAACCAACAAATATGAGACTCTTAATGGTTGATCATCTAATAAAGAGACTGGTGGGTGGGGTTTATGATGCGCTAGTGAAAGTTGACAAATTTGTGTTCCCCACTGATTTTGTTGTGCTTGATTGTAAAATTGATGATGAAATGTCGGTTATTCTTGGTAGACAATTCTTAGCCACCAGAAAAGCTTAAATTGATATGGAAGGTGGTGAATTGATGTTCCGAGTCAACGATGAAGTAGTTAGCTTAAATATTCATAAATCAATGAAATACCAAAGTGATACGCATGTTGTGTCTCACTTGGATCAAATTGACAAAGCAGTGGCAAGTATTGGAAGTGCAACATATTGTAAGGAATCTTTCGCTGAAGGTATACTTAACTATGATCAAGACAAAATCAGCAATTATGATAATGTTCAGCTGCTCTTGTAGGTGTGGGCTCACATAATTCTTTCCAAGCAAGACTCGACCTTGATTTCTCTAGTCGAGAAGCACCACCGGCCAAACCATCCATCACTGAACATCCATAATTAGAGTTGAATGAGCTCCCACCTCATCTCAAATATGCTTTCTTGGGAGCTAACAACACACTTCCGGTAATTATTGCAAGTGATCCTAAACAATGACAAGTGGATTTGATGATAATAGTGTTGCAAAGGCACATTAAAGCCTTGGGATGGTCAATCACCAGTATTGTGGGAACTTCACCGAGCGTATGCACTCACAAAATAAATCTGGCAGAAGATTGCAAACCCTTGATCTATCATGCATGTTTCAAAGTAAGCTCATCACACTAGGCATTGACACTATAGTCAAACAAGACTCGACACTTTCGCTAGTGTGCAATTGTCATTACAAGAGACTCAATTCGATACTAGGCTAGTCAAAACGAGATGCAAAGAGTTCACATATTGTCTATGCAACTTCATTTGGCCTCATCGTAGCCGCGCATTCATGTTCGTTCGATTTAGAGCACTATTCAAGTAATCGGTATTGTTCGGGACCGAGACTTAAATTTTGCAAAAGAGCAACCACATTCATCACACAAGAGGTGGCAAATTTTTTTGGATGGGTTAAAATCATTTTGCAATAAAATAAATAAAAGGATCCATATGCTCAATCATCCACAGAAACAGATAAAACACAACTTTAAAGCAGAACAACCCAAATACACACACAAAACACAACTATCAACACAAAAGGTGTGGGCCTCACCCCACCATGATTAAAAAGTATTTGTCCTCAAATGCAACTAAAAGTATCCAAAGGTAAAAATATAATACGACAGAGGGAGGTAAAGAAAGGTCCTATCTATGCAGTTTTTCTCTCTGTCACGTCTTGGTGGCTGGTGTAGCAGTCTGTATATGGGAATCAGTGCCCGGAGTAGCCTCAGACGGAATATCAATGCGAGATCCACTAGGAGCTGCTATGGACGTCTCAATTGGTAATGTTTGGATCACCGGCTGCACATCCGTCTCTATAAGATCTGGCAAATCTCTGAATATGCTCTCTTCTAGGGCTGGCAAGGGGATGGGGACGGGGACTGGGGGACGGGACGGGGGATAGGGCTGGTGGGATTTGGCTGGGATTGGGATTGGGGGGACAAAAATAAGTCCCATCCCGTCCCACTATATATACGGGATGGGACGGGTTTTGGGGGGACGGGACGGGACGAGGCGGGGGATTTTTTATTTTTTATATACTTATTTATTTGTATTGAAATTATATTTAGTTTATTTGATTTTTTTTCAATAACATTTTTAGCTAATAAAATAATGCTTAAGTTTTCAAATTTCAATTTCAAACTTCAAATATCAAACTTCAAATTTCAAATTTCAATTTTCAAATTTCAAATTCAATTTTCAAATTTCAAATTTGAGAAGTTCAAATTTGTATTTTAAATATTTTAAAGTAATTTAAACTTGAAATTTTATAATATGAAAATTATATATATGATATATAATATGAAAATTTAGAATTGAAATATATGTATTATGATATAATATGAGACTTAAA
>NW_006238972.1:1668055-1689477 GCF_000226075.1 Solanum tuberosum | reverse complement strand
TTCTTTAAAATTCAATTCTAATTGTCGCATCATATCGACGGTGACATCCTCCGGTGTTGGCAAACTTGCTAGAAACTCTTGTGACTCTAATTCATCATCACTAGATCCAATTACCGCATTAATCCAAGCTTCTTGTTTGGAAGTTAACTTTGGCAAATTATAATTCCTCCTCTCGGCGTTGATCCAGTCTCTAAATAAAACTGATGTTTCCAAACTTTCTTCCGCCAATGAATGTCTATGATCGCCAAGTTGAAACCTTGCTGCACTAAAAGCAGCCTCTGATGAAATGGATGAAGCTTGAATAACTAGAACATCACGAACCATTTTGCTCAAAATTGGAAATGCAACGCTCCGCCTCCTCCACCATGCTAATAAGTCTTCATTGCCATCTCTGTCTTCCACTGTTTCTAAAGATTGATTAATGTATTCTTCAAAATCATCACGGGTAGTAGAATTAAGACCAAGAAAACCTCGCATATAACTTGAAATTCGAGCTTTACTCTGAGGATTAGAAGTTTGACCAACTTCTCCTTGAGTATTTCCTGTAGTTCTATATTTTTCATACAAAACTTTTGCTTCTACTTTATGCTAGACTTACACATTTCACAAGTTGGATTTATTTCCTATAAAATTTCTAAAGTATCATAAAAAGTGTCAACAAGTCCCTGCACGCCTCGTAATTTATAGTCAGGATGAAGTAAAGTAGCAGTTAAAAAAATTTGAGGAATAGGAAAAAAATATTTTTCTATATTTTTCAATCATACCTTCAATTGCAACTCTAAATTTTTCAATTTTTTTGTATTTAGAAAATTGAATTGAAATAGCACAAATATTTATTAATACTGATGAAATAGTAGGATAATAAATTCCAGAAAACATGGTTGTAGCATCATAAAAAAGTCTTAAAAATTCTAATAGTTGATTACTTTCTTCTCAATCTTCTTCACAAATTATGTCTAATGGGTCAGCATTATGAGCATTAAACACCATTTGTATGGGTCCTTTATATTCGTAAGCAACTGAAAACATTTCGTAAAAAGAATTCCACCTTGTTTTAATGTCTTGGAATTTTTCTTGGTGGTAAACACATAGTACACAACGCTCATTAAATTCCCTAATTCTAGCAGGTCTATGAGCATAAAATATCCAGGCAATAGCATATTCAATTTTCAGACAACCACATTTAAATAATGAAATACCATTTTGTACAACTAAATTTAATACATGTGCAACACATCTAACATGAAAAACATTAACATCAATTGGACATATAACTTAAGATTCTTTTTTGCAAATTCCAATTATTATCAATCCAATGTGCTGTAATAGTTAAATAATCACGTCTATTAACACTACGACCCATGTTCGGAGTTATAGAGACTCTACAATCTAATATGCTAAATATACAACGAAGATATTGTATAATGTTTACCTTGATATACAAAAACATCAGATTTAACAATATTTCTTGAAAAACCTCAATAATTAGGATTATAATTTTTGTTGAATATATTCAATAAAACCGGGATGTGAAGGAAAACTATAAGGTAAATCACAAACAGAAACCATTTTTAGCTAAATTTTTGCGATCTCTTTCCTTATTATATTTACGTTGTGTTAGTGGACCACCGGGGTAAGAAGGATCTAATGTTCCTTGAACCATGTTAGAAGCCCCTACCGATTCATTAACATTAATATCAAATTCATTAACTGGCATTCCTTTTTTTCTATCGGCTAATGATTTAGCTTCTTTATATTGAATCGGCACACAAGATAACAAATGTCTATTTAAGCCCCCCGTCCCACCTTGACCTCCACCTTGTTTATGTTTAAAAGGTTGCTTACACTTATTACAAATAGCAATAGAATTTTCCTTATCTAAAGTCATAAATTACCACACAACAGAAGTTTTAGGGCGTTGATACTTCACCTTCTCCCTTGTAGGAGGTATAAGGGGTAGGCGTCCACAATTTTGCTCCGTTGAATTTGTAGTTTCATTTGGAACATTTGTCACCGGACTAGTAGGTGTATCTTCTAATTCATCTTCTCCCAAACCAACTTCTACTTCTTCACCTGAATTTTCATCAAGATAAGGATTAATATCACCATAAATTTGATCTAAAATTTCATGATCGAGTTGAGCATTTGAATCAATATCATAAGAAGTATCATCAACATAAGTAGAAAAATCAACATAAGTAGAATCATTTGTGTTAAATCTAACTCTAGACATTGATTTAGAAGAAGTACCACCACATTTACTCTTATTTTTTTCCTTACTACTTTTTTTAGTAAAATTAAATAATCTACTAATGCCACTTGGTTCTTTCTCTTTTCCTTTACCGGTATCTTTTTTGTTAGAACTCATATTTAATTATATGTAAAGTATAATATAAAAATAATAATAACACAAAAATTAATGACGAAAAATAAAATATAAATATTATAAAACGAATGTACCAAACGTCTGCGTTAATAGCAGACGTTATAACCGATTCTTGAAGCTTGTAATAGATGAGAGAATAGATGATTTTTTAAGAAATAATAAGGGATAGAGGGGTATTTATAATATTAAAAGTGGGTTAAAGTGTATTTATGATAACTTGAGGGTTTAAATTAAAGTATTAAAGGTAGGGGTGGTAGGGGGTGTTTGGAAAGGGAAAAAAGGTGAATAAATCCGTTGGGGGGGCCCACTAGCCGTTGCCCCAACGGATATAATTCAAACAAAAAAATTAAAAAATTAGGGGATCCTGCGAACCGACCGATTTAGCCGAGCCGGGACCGGGCCCAAATGGTGAACCATCTCCCTATCCCGAACCTCTCCCAACCGGCGAAAATGTACGGGACCGGGTCCGGCAAGCTGGTTCTCAAACCGGTCGCGGGCCGACCCGGTCCCCCTGCCAGGCCTACTCTCATCTTTGCTCCCCTGTGTCTCCTCAACATGTACCGATATAAACTCCTCGTTGGTCTCTGCATCCGACTCTGTATGCGCTGTGCCATCCCCTTGTACATCTCCGGTGATAGCCGGAGGAATCCTCGAGGTCTCAGGAGCATCCATGTCCTCAACAATTTCTAGTAGTGAAGTGAAGTTAGTAGACTTAAGATACTCTATGTCCTTTCTCAAACTCACAATCTCAACTTTTAAAGCCATTACCTCAGACGCCTCCCCCTGTCTTCTCTCACTATCAAGGCATCAACACTGAAGGGGGGTAAGTGCTGCTAGTATGGCACAGTCAATCATCCCTGGGATGGATCTCTCCAATCAGGTAGCTCTCACATCAGCTGAATAGGCCAACTGCCCCATCTTCAGGATCCATGGCCTGATTAATCCTGGCAGGCTGGGAGGTTGAGGATGCACTTGCAACTTGTGAGGAAGAGGAAGAAGGAGCGGGTGTACCTGAGGGCTTAGAGGCCGGAGTAGGCGGAGGAGCCTCTGCTGGTAATGAGTCAACATTAACATCTGGAGAAGTATCTGTTGGAGCTGCTCTCCTCCTGTCAGCCTCCTCTCGTTTGAACTCAGCCTCTATATCATTCGCAAGATCCCGGGTTACTCCGGCACGCCGGCATAACTCAGTGATCAAAACCGGGAATGGCAGAGAGGTAAGTCTCTGCTTGGCTCTCATGGCCATCTCCTACAAAGTCAGTAGTCCTAGGTCAATCCACCTCCTAGACATTATAGACCCGAGGCAAGCCGCCTTAGGATGGCGCATAATAGACTTGTTCTGAGATAGCATGATAGTGCTACTGATGAAGCCAAACCAGATCCTGGAGGCGATGTTCATGTCCCTTTTCTTAATGGGAGCACCTGCATCCATCCATCTCAAGGTGGTGTTAGAAATCATCAGAGCCAACCAACCCTTCAAATCATCTAGAGACTAGACAATTGGCAACCCCTCGTAAGGAAATGCAGAGTGCAGTGGTCTACCTAATACAACATTAATATGCTCGATATGGCACTCCACCTCCTTGCCTCTGACCATGACCGATTTAACTTATCTAAATTCACTTTCCTTCTTCTTGTTTTTAGGCACTAACTTCCCATAGGCTGTGTAGAATTCCCTAACCCAAGACAGAATATAAGGGATTCGGGGCGTTGTGAATTGTTCAAACCCATGGTATCGGAGCGTGTCAAGCACATCGGGATGCTTCCCTTCTAGACCCTCCAGGGATAGTAATTTTTTCTATATGAATGGTCTGTAAACCATCACCCTTCAATATATTTAACAACCTCGGTAGAGGAACTATAGGCAGTTCAAAGGTGACTGGAGGTGCTAAAGATGGCACTGATTCAGTAGTAGGTGGGATAGAAGCTGAGGAGGCTCCAGTGGGGGTAGGCTGAGATCTAGCCTGGTGTATACTACTACAGTGAATCAAGAACTCCTTATCTTCCAGTTCAGAAAAAACTAGCTCAATAGCTGCCTCTTTCTTAGCGATATGCTTCTTTCGTTTGCCTTTATCTCTCGGTGGGGGATCTTGCTTTCTTTTCTGTGAAGGACTTGATCCTCCTTCATTTATCGTAAAGCCCTTTCCCTTTTTTCTGAGGTGGCTCGGTTAGATTGGTGCATACCATATATGCAAAAGATCGAGCAGAAACTTAAATGTAAGCACATAAAAGTTATTTCAGACAGACTCGCCGATTCAGTCGGCGAGTTACCGAACCTCTTTGGTGAGCTAAGTCAAGCTCACTGAAGGGATTAGCTCAACAATTAAGGCAAATAGGCGATAAGATAGTCCTTTTGGCAAATCGCCGACTACTTTCGGTGAGAAAGGGTTTGTCCGCCAAAAGTTATAGTGCATAAGGGTCTAGGGGTGTAAATAAAAAGTGATAAATAGTAATTTTGGCGAGTCGCTGACTGCCTTCAGTGAACTCAGGCATCTCATCGAACGTTACAGACTCAAATCACAAACTTGACAAAAAATTAAATACAAGATGTAGAAAATGGGTGAACCGCCGAGTGATTTGGCGAGATCGACTCAGCTCGTTGAATGAACCAATGTGCCCATTTTCTACCCACCTTCTCGAATTCAATTCTGCAGCCCCTGAAATTGAAATCAAAGCATGCACTAATGAAATTCAAACAAGACCTATACTACCCATCACCCCAGAATACTCAGACTTCTCCAGGATTTGCTGAATTTGGCCATTTTGATGATATTATCTCTTAAGAGTAGTGTCACCCGCTCTATCATTGCACAAATTTTTGACATTTAGCACAAACACGGGCTACTCAGACCTCACCCAATCAATTGAATCATACGCAATCAGAACCCAAAGAGATTTATTCAATTATAATCACAACAAATAAAGGCATTTGATGATCAAAGCACCACGGGCAAGATTTTCAAATTGAAATAGGCATGTAAACATTCTAATTCTAGCAGAGAGGCCCAGCACACATCAATACGATACTATAATTGCAAAAGAGTTCAAAATTTTCAACAATAAACTCGAGGTTTTAGGACTAACCTTTAATGCCGATTGAAATGTGATTGAAAAGTTAGGCGACAAAGTATTCCAGCTCCGAGAACAAATCAACAAACTAAAATTCTAGTAAAGGGCTAAAATAAAGAAAATACTACCTTAGTGTGAATTTAGGAGGTTTAAGAGTGAGGGAAAGTGAAGAATTTCAAATTTGAAATATGTTTTAGACTTGTATGATACCAACATAAATTAAGTTTTTTAAGAAATAATTTAGTATAGTTGAATATAACTTGGAGTATGTTTTAGACTTGTATGATGACGACATAGCCGATATGAAACAAGTGAACACTTGAATTAAAAGGAGTTACAACATGGTTGCAATGAAGATGTTTTTTTTTTTTAAAATCTCAACATAATGTGACTGGTCAAGAAAATTTCTATTACACGTTATAGTATAAACATTTTCCTCACGGAAGAATATTTTTTGTATCTCCAATATCATTCATTTGAAGAAAGATCAATAAATCATAATATATATAGGAAAAGAATAGCATGTGAATTATTCCAGATTGATTTTATACACTTATCACACTTATTTATTTTAAAATCATTTTCAATCATACATGAATCAAACTTTTCAGGTCATTATTTTGGTGTCTAGTTCAAGCCATATAGGAATTTAAGCCTCTTTTGGGTTACAATCATATTTCTCGAGTCATGATCCCCTCTACTATAACCCACCAGTTACTACAAAAAAGGCTAAAATTCTGGGGTTATAATTACATACTGCGACGGTCAATAACCCCCACATTTTAGTCTTACGGCAGTTGAATAAACTCGTGCAATTAGGTGAGTCAAAATTAAGTCATAGGGGTTTCTTGGCAACCACTGGTACCATTAGCAGGGGTTTACTAGCGGGAGTTTTGAATCTAGGTAGTTGAATTCTTTGCATCAAATGCAGCTTTTGTTTTGAATTGACATACTTTAATCAAAGCGGGTAAGTGATCCCAATGTGATTGGTTATTATCTACACCTTCCATTTCGATATGTTCGTCTTACTTTTCTTTTCCAGTCTGTTTTCAAAAAATGTCTCTTTCCTTTTTTGGTAATACTAGTTTCTGGGAACGCGCTTTGCGCGTGTAACCGTAATAACGAGTATACTATTTCTTAAAAAAATAAATACTGTTAAAAAATATGATTAGAGTTCTTTTTTATAAAATATGTCTAATGAGGTTTCTTACTTTGTCTTTCTACTAATTGTGACACACCAATTTCATGACCTCCAAGTGAATGTACTGAGATAATAATATAAGAAGTTAATAAAAGAAACTCTATTTATAAGTCAAAAAATAATCTTGTAAAGAAAAAAGGAAAGGATACCAACTATCTAAATTAAATTTCTCGATAGTGTTAAAAGTTCCTTTTTGTTGGTAGCATAATGTTAGAAGATCAAAAGATTGCATGAAATTAATCCTCTGCAAATCGTAGTGCAATATTAATATTTCTTCAATTAAAAGCTTGAGAGGAGATTATTTACTTTTGGTACCAAAAATGGTGTAAGATTAACTTTGAGTGAAAGGAAAACAAAACCTTCTAATTTTTTTACTTTGTCTTTTGAATTTCCTGATAATTATAATGAATGTGTTCAAAATATTATATTATATTTTTATCCGCAAGCACTTTAAACTAATTAGTTAATTATAAATATTTAAAACCCAGGTGTAAAAGTTCTTATTATTTATATTTTGAAAATCAGGATATTTATGAACATAACTACTATTTTTATACAAAATTTAATTTTCTCTTAATACATAACTTATCCACCATTAATCTAATGTTATATGTTTCACCTTCTTCTTTCTTTTTTTTTAAAGAAAAAAGAGTAAACAGTTTGTCACATTCATTCTTAAAGATGAAAGCTAATGTATATATAAAACTATAAGTACAGGGAACAAAAAAAGAAGAAGAAAGATACACATGAGCAAGACAATTAGGCATTTTTTTTTTTACTTTTGTCTCTATAATGAAAAATGAATATTTGAGCATACAAAATAAAAATCTGAAATTAAAGCAAGTTGCTAACAAAACAACAATTCAACTATATGAAGAGAGATAGAAAAGTCTTATTATAATTCTAATTACTACAAATACGTATAAAACTAACACACTAAACTCCGATACTTCAATAGTTGAATTCTTTTCTATTCTCATGACTGTATAAGGTGATCTCACAACTTTCACCACAAATTGTGACATTATTTCACCGGTTTAGAGCTCCTACACACAAGAATTGTCGAAGTAGTAAATAAAAGTTTTTCTTGAAAAGTCACATGGAAAATTGAAAGGTCAAATCTTATTAAAATAAATATAATATTTTTTTCATTATCTTTATAATAAATAACTAAAAATTCAAAATAATAATTAAAATATTATTATTTAATATTTAATTAATTAGAATGTTTAATTTAACCTAGGGGTAAAATAAATATAATAATTATTTCATCATCTTTATAATAAATAACTAACAATTCAAATAATAATTAAAATATTTTTATTTAATATTTGGTTAATTAGAATGTTTACTTTAGCCTAGGGGTAAAATGAATCTAACTTTTCATCTTTGGAGCTTCCGAAAAATTACGGAAACATGAAAAATCCCATGGAAAATTGAAAGGTGAAATACTATTAATAAATATAATGATTCTTTCATTATATTTATAATAAATAACTAATATTAAAAATAATAATTAAAATACTATTATTTAATATTTAATTATTTATAATGTTTAATTTAGCATAGGGGTAAAATAAATATAATAATTCTTTCATTGTCTTTATAATAAATAACTAACAATTCAAATAATAATTAAAATATTATTATTTAATATTTGGCTAATTCGAATTTTCAATTTAGCCTATGGGGTTATATTAATCTAACTTTTGATATTTGGAGCTTCCGAAAAATTACGGAAACATGAAAAGTCATATGGAAAATTGAAAGGTAAAATACTATTAATATAAATATAATGATTCTTTCAATATTTTTAAAATAAATAACTAAAAATTCAAAATAATAATTAAAATATTTTTATTTATTATTTAATTAATTATAATGCTTAATTTAGCCTAGGGGTAAAATAAATATAATAATTCTTTCATTGTCTTTATAATAAATAACTAACAATTCAAATAATAATCAAAATATTATTATTTAATAATTGTTTAATTAGAATGTTCAATTTTGCCTAGGGGTAAAATGAATCTAACTTTTCATCTTTGGAGCTTCCGAAAATTTACGGAAACATGAAAAGTCACATGGAAAATTGAAAGGTCAAATACTATTAAAATGAATATAATGATTCTTTCATTATTTGTATAATAAATAACTAACAATTTATAATAAATAAAATATTATCAGTTAATATTTAATTAATTAGATGTTTAATTTAGCCTAGGGGTAAAATGATAATCAAAATTTTTATCTTTGGAGCTTCCACTTTTAGTAATATACTCCTTCCATTCCATGTTAATTTTTGAGGTATTTTTCATTTTCCAAATTAACTTAATTGTTCAGTTTTCAAGACAACTTTTAGAGTCTTCTTCCAATTTTACCCTTCATTAGTTAGTATTTTTTTTAATTAAGTAATTAGTTAGTATTGGAATTAGTGATTAATTAATATTTAGTTATTTTAATCATAAATTTGACAATAATTAAGAAGGGTAAAAATGGAAAACTATGTTCAATTTATGTCTTATTCTACTTTTCTTAAAGGGTGTGAAACACCTCAAAAATTAAATTAATATGCAATGGAGAGAGTATGATTTAGTATAAACTTTTCCATATGGCATGTTTAAGGCCACAAGATTCAAAAAATTTATAGACTTTCTTAAATTTCGTGCCAAATCAAAACCAGACAATCAAATTGTAACAGAGGGACTACTATATATATAAAGATCACATGATGCAGCTTTTGAACTCTGGTAACTGGATCAAGATCCTCTGCCAGAGAAAAAGCAACTGTTGTAGACTGCAAATTCTAGAAAATCTTATAAGTTATTGGAATAAATGGACCGCGATTCAAGCTGGAAAGATTTTTCTAGGATTGCCCGCGGCTATAAAGCTGGAAAAATTATGCTTTGGTCTAAATTTTAAGATAATGATTATAGCTCTGCTATAAAGCCTAGAGTCTGAGATATATTCTTCTCATCTTCTTCTTATTTAGTAGTATTAGTAAGTAGTCGCGTAGTAATATATTCTTCAACTTTCACTACTACCTATTACTTCATTTCCCTGTGTATCTTGATGTTTTGTTATCATCTTTTACCTTTCAATCTTGTCTTGATTATATTCTTTTGAGTCGATGGTCTAATCAACAATCTCTGTACCCCGCAAACGTAGAAATAAGGTTTGTGTGCATCCTACCTTCCTATACCTCACTTGTGGAATTATACCAATATGTTACAAACGGAGAGGTACATCAGTTATACTCCCTATGTCCCTAATTACTTGCCCATTTTCTTTTTTTAGTTGTCCCTAATTACTTGTCCATTTTGACAAATCAAGAAAAAACAATTTTTATTTACCTATTATACCCTCAATTAATTACTTTGAAAAATGTAGAACTTCTTGAAAATCGTAAGTTTTTAATTCATCCATTTCATAATTAATAGGGGTAAAATGGTAAACTCACTATGTCAATTATTATTTTCTTAATAGGTGTGTCAATTCAAAGGTGGACAAGTAATTAGGGACAGAGGGAGTAGTGGATTCAGATACAAAGAACTAACATAAAATTCCGTATAACATGAACAACTCAATTTATTCCCCTTCACGACTTAAATTATTATAGCTCTTATGGCTATGAAAACAAACTACTTTGGCAACATGCCAAGACACTCAATAACAAGTTTAATACACAACAAACCCGATTTCTGATCGAGTCACGACCAAAAATAAAGCTTAATACATAACACAAGCTTACAAGAAAGAAAGATCGAAACGAACTGTTATAACTCTCTGGTGCATACAAGATTATCAGAGAATTGGCTCATAATGAGTACCACCATGATTATTAGTAAAAATACACCTATTTTTAGAAATGTTCACATACAAATGTATAATTGATTGCCTTTCCATCCAATCACTACCCTTCAACATCCTATGTTCTGAATACAGTTCTTGTTTTTGTCTTTTCTTCCCTTTTTTGCTACTTCTTTTAAATATTTTTGGGAAAATTGAATAGTGTATTAGTTTCACTAATCAAAGCAAAATATTTTCACTCCTATGTTAAGTTGCATTAAGGGTGAACTCAAACGAGAGAAAAGAGAAAATCAAGGAAAAGATTCAAACAAATAAGATTTACTTGTCTAAAGATAATTTTTCAAATTAAACTAGCCAAAGTTTACCGGCTTGACTAATCAGAATTCATGTTGTTTACTGAAAGATTCTTCATTCTCAATACTCAAACCCCAAATCTCTATGGAGGGGTCTGAACCATCCTATCCAAACCCTCCATGATTGTTGAAAGAATTGGCTAAGTCACAATGTCAAGACAAAATATCAGGCTCCACAATTCCAAAAATATCCCTTATCCCTCCCTATCCCACTACAAAAGAAGCAAAAAAAATATCTTGGCTACAAAGGGAATCAGTATGGTAGCTGAGAAGGGGTAAAGAACTGAAACTGGATGTAATTGTTAGTACTTGTAAGAGCCTGATTTTAGTGTGTGAGGTCCTAAATGATGCACTTTAACAAAATTGAGTTCCTTTCATTTAGCAAGATATCTATAATTTCTTGATCCTAGTCACCACTTGCCTCACTCAAAAAGAAGAAAAAGACAAAGTTGGTAATTACCTCTACTTCTAGCTACGATTTTATATTTAGAGTCTCTTGCTGGTGCAGAATGGATATAGTTGAGGATGCTGAAGCCCTATTATAGTTCATAGATACTTTTGTATAGGTAGCAACAGTTCACCTTTCTCACGTAATGCATAGATCTCTTGTCGAATATTTGAAACACCATACAACTGAATAAGAGACGGAATGTTATGTGATTAACTACAACCTAGTAACTTGTAGGACTTCGACTTGTATACAAATATCATATTAAGTTCATAAATGGAAAACAAAAAAGAGAATCAAGTAATTAGAACT
This sequence comes from Solanum tuberosum, assembly GCF_000226075.1. Taxonomy (NCBI): domain Eukaryota; kingdom Viridiplantae; phylum Streptophyta; class Magnoliopsida; order Solanales; family Solanaceae; genus Solanum; species Solanum tuberosum. The sequence goes on along the minus strand of NW_006238972.1, from coordinate 1,677,901 downwards.
GATTCAATAGCATTTAGCAATCAATAGAATACAAATTTGGCAATTTTTTCTCTCTATTGATTCTACCACCACTCCTACATTCTTACTAAACAATTTTTTTGGCCAAATGAAGTCGCTCAAGAGATTTGAGTATTTCAGTTCATTATTTCGAAAATACCAACATTGACAGCTAAACCACGAAAAGTACAACAAGATTACAACAAAATAAACTTAATTCTACCACAAAATACATGTTCAAATTTGATAATTTCAAATTATTCATCCATGAAAAATACAACAAATTAACCTAATTCTACCTCCATGCATCTATACAAACAGCCAAAAAAAAAACTTATCTAGTAAATACAACCAGTTATTTGTACAAAACTTTCAGATTTATGAAGATTCAGATGAGAAAATCCAAAGAACTGGGCTAGATTCATTTTCCTAAGAGGTGAGAGGTGGAAAACATTACCTTAAAATTCCTATCCCATTTCGAATATGGTGAGTAGACGAAGCTTACAGAGTTGTGAGGTAGCTAAAGTAGTGGAGAAGAGGCGGAGAAGCAGTGGTGTAGAGAAGTGTGCCAGTGAGAAAAGTTAGGACTGAGAGTAATTTGGAATGAGTGAAGTTTCCAAAAGTGTAGAAGTATTTTGTATTTCAGTAATTAAATATACATTGTATAAATATAAAGAATGGAGGTGACACTTCATTTATATTTTTATTTGTATTTTGTACATTATTTCAGTAACTAAAAATACTGTAATTTTATAAAATAACAGTATAAATATATACATACTATATTTTATATTTTGAAATAAAAAATTATATCTACAAATAGAGGGGGTTTAAGCCCTGACTATTTACTTATATTTTTCTCTTTCTAGATGACGAGATTTTAAACCCCCACTATTCATTTTTATTTTCCACCAGCTACCAAAATCTCCTTTATTTAATGTAATTTGTGGGGGTTGCAGCTAACCTTCATTTTGAAACCCCCACGATTTAGGAGTTTTTTTTGTAGTGAGTAGGTAAGGAAACCCGGAATGACAAGTAACATGTATAAGGGTAGAAACAAAGTGAAGATATACAATTTAACAAAATTAGAAGAAGAAAAAGTTGAAGCATATCATATATACAAAATCAAATGATTCTTCAGAGAACTTGGAAGTCACAAGTATAGAGCCGCTAACAAAGAGCGCACAAGTTCCAAAAGTGGACCAAAAAAGATAGGTTTATCTCAAATTACAAAAGACTACTCAGCTAAAACAAATGGAGACATGTATGACCCAGGACACCGTACGCAAACCATTGTCTCCAAATATGTCAACTGTAGGTTCGAACTCAATGATGGTAGCTATTGCTCAGACCTGCATTACAAAACAGATATAGAGTGTATCATGAGTATCAAAATAACAGGTACTCAGTAGGCATCATAAGTTGACTGAGAAAGAAAAGTAAAGGCAATATGAAGAGAGGAAATCTGACAAAAATATACATGAGTGTAGAAAAGAACTGAAATGAAGTAGGTAAATATCTAACTAAAACCTAACTAGACCCCATAATACCAAAAGGTACACTCAAGTGCAAGTTTAAGTAAAAAACCCAAATGGACCCTCATAAGCCTGACATGTACACAAAATAGCTACAACTACTGAGAATATTTTCTTATGAATCAAGAGCCAGAGAGTGTGTAGCTTAGACCTCGAACCGCGGATCGCCTACCAAAGAACCAACAGGATCTAGCCGGTATGTATCAACTCCGTGAGGAAAAAGGGCCTAAAAAATAGACTATGGATGAAGATCAAATGCAAAGATGTTGGTTCTAAGATTAATAATATCTCAAAATGACTAGACCTTACATCTGCGTCCAGTATTAGAGTAGCGTGACCAGACCTTGAATCTGCTAACAATAAGGCTACTGAAGAATCACATATCCAAATCATTGCAATAAGGCCAATGTAGACAAACGTCCACACCAAGGTAGTCAACACAATACTTCAATCATGATGATTGGTAGATTTACACTCATTTAAGGCCTATATAGTTCAACAATGAGTATCCTTAATGCCTATTTTCATACCACTTTTTCTTATTCTGATAATAATTTTGTGAGTTCCAGCTATGCGGGCTAAAAAGATTAGGCAATGATGAATGAATGATAAAAAAGGCCAAAAACACTAAAAGGAGTGTAAAACTTCTAACTGATGGTTGCCTACACAGAAAGGTGAATAACCAAATATGCTACTTATCTTAGAAACTGATAGTGTTTGAGTATCAAGTGTCAAATCAGATCGGCGAAGAGATGTCACAACGGCTCTCCACCAAATGAACAAAGTTGATTCCAATTTCATCACAAAAAGTGAATGAGTGCTAAGCAAAAATGAAGGCAAAACTAGGAAAACAAGGTGTCATTCCCCGAGGCTACCCCCTGGGCGTAAACACGAGATCTAGGATCATGAGTGACCCCAAGTTAACCATGAGCTGGCATATCATAAGCATACTAAAATATTACTGAATAAATATACTATATGGAAAACTTAAATAGTAATAACTAAAATGGGGAATACCCAGTACTGATCTGAATATAAAAAAAGACTATGAGTTTAATAACAACTGGATGATCAAACTCAACACCAAAACTAAATCTAGTACTATGTGTGAAAAAGCCTCTAACTGACTAAAGTTGTTGGGACATGCCCCCAGCTAACTCTAGCAAAATTGAAAACTTAATAAAAAGACTAAAGTGTAAAGCATGTTTATTGTCCTCGAAATATGAGGACTCACCACTGAAGCTGCTGAACTGGAGATCGAGAACCGATCTATACGTGATCTAGATGCTAAGGACCTGAACCTACATCATGAAAAGATGTAGTGCAGAGTATGCGTCAGTACTTGGAAGGTACTAAGCATGCACGATAGGATAAAAGTTGAACAAACATATAATATGAACAAAAAATAAGTGATCAATAATACAATCTGAACATGATGGAAATACTGATATATACTCAAAAGAACTGAACTGAACTGAATGCAATGACCAAGTACATGAACATGCTGAGACTGAATACTGAAGTATAATTGAACACCTGGTCAAATACACTAGAGTCTGACTGTGGAAATTATAGTAATCAACATAAAACCACATGAGCTAAACGTGGAGTCCGATGTATACGCCCCATCGAGAGGACCCAATATACCTTGCTAGGGGTATAGAGGCATGACTGGCGTGATCATTAAAACTAATGTCCAACATAGGGGACTTAACCTAAGGGGGCACGTAGTTCTGGGACTATGAGGGTACGCTGAACCCTAGTCCAATTCGGTCTAAGCCTACTCCCAACTGGAATATGTATATGATACATTATGACTGAAATACTGAATAGCTCAAAATACTGATATGCATCACCCATACTTAATAACTCTTTCTAAAAAACAATTCAAAATCATACTATAATATGATCATTGATGATTCGGGAAGTCATACTGCATAAACATTGATGGTATATCTAGATACCATACTACTCATACATTGATGGCATACTTGATTGGCATACTAATCATGTTTTAGAAAACTCTTTTCTCAAAACTGATCTTTATTTTCTCAAAACTCAGTTTAAGAACTCAAGTGTTGGCTTTAAAAAACATCTCAAGATTTATAACTCAAAATAGGGTTCATGATGAAATATACTGATAATGTGACGTTCGAAAATTGAGCATGTATATCTGTTTAACTGACCTAGCATGTGTAATTTATGAACTAAGAGAATCTACACAACTAGGGTTCTGAGTTTCATGCAAAGAACTAAGCAACAATTCTATGAAAACATGATAATTTGATTAGGAATACTCTAACAGCTAATTCACAACTAATATCTAAGGTTTTAGAAACCCTAGGTCTAAATAAGATAAATGGAATCAAGAATCTGACTAAATTCTAGGGACCTAGTGGATGAAAGGAACCCACCAGTGAAGTCCCACATACATGGTGATGAAATTCACGAAGAAATCTTTCAATTTTGGGGTTGGAACTAAAGAAAGCTTGTTGCATTCTTGGAGAGGGCTTGGTCGACTGCTTCCTCTTTTTTTTGCTATAGTTTGATGAATTTTAGTGAATAAAAGTTTTAGTTATGTTTTGACTAGGTTATTAAGTTTAATCTGAGTAAAATGATGTAGTTTAGTGGTTACACGATGTAGTTTAGGTGCCCAACACCTAGGGGAAAGGATCAAAACGACCCTAACTTAATTCTGACGAAGCCCATCCACGGAGGGAGCGATGGTCCGTCGTTTGACCTACCAGACGTCATTTGGGTTAGTAGGTCAAGTCTGCCTGATAGGGCTTTACTAAAACAAGCATAACCTTTTACTTAGAGATGATATTTTAGCAAACTCGGTGTCTTTGGACAGAGGATTCAATTATCTATCATATGTTAGGTCATGGGCCACCTAATTCCTTTTATGCTGAGGGTTATGACCATTTGAAGTTGACCCAACATCAATTTCTCTCTAACTGGCTGCTGACCCTCACCTACGGTCCATAGGTCAAACCATGGACCATACTGGTCGACCGTGGGTGGGATCAAAGACTATTAAGACTTGGGCCTTAACGACGAAACCCCACCTATGGTCCGTGGTCTCACATACGATCCGTGGGTGGTTCCAGTGGTACTGGCACCAAATTTTCTGAAAAAAAGGATTTTCTTCGTTTCTAGATCTGAGGTGTTACACAAGGTTGAATTCGGTGACTCACTGATGGTGAAATCCACCAAAGAAAAGTCTCAGTGCCTGTTGTAAGGTTAGGAAAGCCATGTATGATGAAATCCTATTTTCAAATAGGAATTGATTCGATTTATTATTAGAATATTTAGATTCAACTTAGTAGTTTCCCTATTAGGAGGAGGTCCCAATAATTGTTTCTAGTCTTACTTCCATGGTGTAGCACCTGAGATTTGAAAAAAGGAAAAAATGCATCAATAGTAGCTATTGGTTCGGGTCTACGAGACCATTCTACGGTCGTAGACCAGTCTCATAAAAAAGGGAGAAAATAATATTTGAGAAATCAAATTTCTGAACTTTTCTATGAGTGAGTAGAACGGCCCATCAACAAGTCATAGATAGGTCTCGTAGAAAGGTCCCAGACTTAGTGAAATTTTAAGGGTTAAGTTGATTTATACAATTGGGGTCTACAGACAGTAGTTTTATGGGCCTTAGATAGGTTTCGTCAAAAGTTGGAAAAACATTTAGTTTTTTCTGAACTTTTCTACGGTTCACCAGGACGGTCGGTATAAAGTCCTACGGACCGTAGGTCCAAACCATAGAGAATTCTGGCAGTTATTTCTTCTGGGCTTTTGGGTATTTTCTTGAATGTTTTAAGCCTATAATATGTAAGTTTTCCTCTATACTAAGCCCTATATCTACCCACTTTAAACCTATTCTCCTATTTCCCCAAAACACAACCAAATTCATTCTCCCAAATTCTCTCACAGCCTAAGAAGAAAGAAGAATCTAGGGTTCACTCCTAGGTCTTCAATTCACCATTCATCTGGGGCTTTGAGTATCAAGGTGAATGGGTAGTCACTCGTGGAGTCCATTCCCACATGAGGTCCCTAAGGTTTTTCAATTTCTTAATTCAATTGTAATTGATCAAATTAGAGTTCTTCTTAATTCTTCGTTGGTTCTATTCAATTATGATTCAATGTTTGTCTTTAAATGATTAAATAAAATTACTAAATAGTCCGTTGAAATCTTACGAACCCATGCATAATCCATGATTTTTAACTATGAACTTGTGAAAAAGCCATGAGCCGATGAACTATGAATTTTGAAGGATTAAGCATGTCTTATGAAAATGTTGTTTATGATGGTCGAGTGGTTTTAGATGAAAGTATCAATGTTGTTGTGAAAGGTTTTCTTACATACGAATATGATCATGATTGCTAAAGGTATTTCTCACATATGGATTCACATTGGTGAAATGTTTTCTCACCTATGCTTGATTTATTATTTAAGGAGCTATTCTATATTTGGATCTATAAGATTGAATTTGGTATTGATCATAATATTTTCTATGTTATAATGATATTTGAATTTTATCTGTTCCGTTGGGATTTTGAACTCTTGCATGATCGATGGTTTCTTACTAAGAACTTGTGAAAACCCCACGTACCTATGAACTATGAATTTTGAAGAATTATGCATGTCATTCGAAAATGATGTTTATGATGCTGGCAAAGTCGCCCCTATATCTAACCACCGCTCACCCCGATCACATATTGGCACGTTCACAATGCATCATAATCAAAAGGCCGACTATCCCAGCCAGGTTCTATTGATCATGTCCCTTCCCCAACAGTTGTACCTTGTCTTGGGGTGTCTTTGGCTTTACGATAGAATAGGCTAGCTCTATCTTTCAATTACCTATCCTGTGCTCGAGAAGGTCCCTCAGTTCCTTGGCAGCACCTCGAGGTGCATTTAGTTGTCTTACATGAGACGAGGGCTATTCCCCACTCCATGGCATGACACCTTTCGCTCATCCATTCCGCCCGTCTAGACGCGGCACCCTTTCTCATTATCATCTATAGCTCTTTCTTTCCTCCCGGCTATTCACTTATGAAGATCGTTGTATGTATGCTCGACTTCAGTTGCCGGTGCTATAATAGGTAGAAGTACATTATGGCAGGATCAGTCACTCGGGCAAACAACCCTCCTCCAAGAAGAATTGTGATATGCCCCCCCAATCCCTATAGAGCGAAAGAGCTGCCTGGTGATCCCTAGGTTGCAGCACGTCCGGTCGTTAACTCCTTGAGTCGCTGTCGCCATTTCTAGGACCGACCAACGCCTCACCTGCACAGGTACCTACGTAGTGTAGTGTCGGTCGCACATTCAACATAGCGTTCAGACTCATGTGCCTTCCAGAACTAGGGGTATTCGAGCCTGCTGCGTACAATTAGCCAGCCTTGCGGCGGCAAAAGGATTAGACGTCCCCCATGCTACGGTTCCATGCGGTCCAAACCTGATGCCGTTTTAGGTTAGGGAGCTAGACGATAATAGTGTGAGAAAAGAAATTCATGTGTTTAGGTCCCTACTAAGCAGAATTCATAAACTATGCAAATGCTCTTTGAAGACTTTTTCAAAAGTTTTGAGCAAAAAAAGCAAAAACAATTCTCAAAGACCTTACGAGGTAGTGATGAGTTAAACTACTCGTGTTGGTATGGAAGTCAGCTCGGTAAACTGATTCCATTCTGCTACTTGGGTTCCAAACCTTCCCTTGAGCTCTAGAATCACAGTATATAAGACTCGTGATTTAGGCAATCCAATCTTCCGTGTGTAAGGCGAAAGCCCCCAAAAATGGTTTTCCAAAAATGGGTGATCAAAAGATCGAATTACTATGCCTATCTTAGTGGTCGTTACTTTTGGTGGTCTTTCTTTTTGGCTGACTCGTCTAAGTGCTCTCCTTTGTCTCAATGTTTATCTCGTAATTATTCAATTACGCCCCTAAAGCTAGCTCCTACTCCTCCTCCTCCTCCTTCTCCATTAGGATAGGATTCTCCTTGGTCTTCTTTCACTAATGGTCTCACCATTTTCTAGTAGTAGTAGTTCGCGCGAGGGACTTTTCTATCGCTTGCCCTTCCACACCACATTAATTAGGTTAGGTGGGTGTTGTTATTTTATTTTATTGATCCCTAAATTTTCGAATCTAGCTAATCAGGCTTGATGTCGGAAATAGAAGAAGATCTGATTCACCAATAGGCAAAGAAGCAATATATATTTCCAATATCTACTATTATATTCTCACCTCATTCAGTCTTGATGGCAGATAGTTCAATGTACGCTCGATTGCTAGTAGTTTGAGCGAGAGTTTGAAAGCTTTGCTTTGATTCAATAGGTAATAGAGAGCAAAGATAAGCGCATCATCAATATACTCAAAATGAGACTGCAGTTATTACCCAGATCTAAGGTAAAAACCACGTCTGTACCTAATATAAAAGGTAACAGGGAACTTCTTCAGCCGAGTTTTGATGCCACCCACGCCACGCTGGTCGTTGGAAAAACACCCATAGGTTGTCGGATACAGTCAATATCTGTGAGAAGCTTCCTTCTCATACGAAGCAACGAGAGATGCCAAAATACTGATATTTTTGAGAGCTGAATCGTCAACTGCAACACTGACCGCCCCATCATTGTTGCTGTCGATCCTACCTGTATTGTAGGAAGACAAGGACCTATTGCCACGAAGATCTCAATTGTCCTGGACAAGTACGTAGAGATCTTCGTGGGACCGTGGAGGGAGTCTCAATCGATCTTTTCTAGGATTCCTTATCACGCAACACATGGAGATCTTTCCATTGATAGATCAAAGGGTCCTCCCTTGAACAAATTCTTAAAGGTTAGGTTACTACCTGCTTCTACGGAAGAGGTTTACTTTGTATCACCCGGAGGTCATATAGATCGGAATCCAGAGTGATAAGAACGAAAGGGTTGGTGTGGCCACAGCTACAACTACTGGCGCTTCAAAAGGCTTAGATTCTAAGGGCGCTACTAAAAGCCTTTTTTTAGGTCTTGTAATAGAGAGGTGTAAGCCTCGAAAGCCTTTGGTACATAGGTAGGGCAAGCAGCCCTTAAACTAAAAAAAAGGGAGTCTTTCTCTTCCTTCCCCTATTTTTTTTATGCATTTCATTCTTTATTTGGCCCACTTCAAAAAAAATGAGAAAAAAGGGTCCGGTCAATAACATAGCTCTTTCTTTCCCCAGTCTCCTTTCGAAGGAGAGGCCTTCACATTCCTAATCGGGTAGGGTTGGACGACTTTCTTTGCCCCAGCTTGGAGAATTGCATTCCCGCACAACGACAATCTTTGTTTGTGTGCCCCATACCTTTCTCGCTCAGTCTTTCAACGGCTGGGAAGACAGTCATAGAAATGTAGCCTATCGCCACACCGACCATCAAATACGAGAATGGGCCCCTTCTCAAAGATTTGATGGAATGGCCCACCCCACCCAAGAGCGCTTGTGTCATAGGGGAACTCATGGCTGGAAACAATCCTCATGGTTTGTTTTGATATCCGCTAGGAAAAAAAAAAGTCCAGGTTGGTTGGTGAGCCTAGTGATAGGAAACTATCTAGCTTGGTTCGAAGAGCACTTGTTGGGTTAAATATTTTTAGGTTGCTAAATGTTACTGCCTAAATGATGAATTATTGACCCTACTTGTTCGGATGGGTGTTCACCCCAAAGTGTTCCCGGACTGCATGCATACATTCGTAAGTAACTTAGTGCAACATGGAAAATTTCATTGAGAGGAATCAACAAAGAAAAGAAAAACGGGTCAACAACACCAACATGTGTATTTGAGAGATTGTCCTATTGGGTGGCCGAGAGTGTTATGTAAAAAGGACCAAGGAGGATCCTGGCCTAAAAGAGAAGGAGGAGGAGTATGAGCTAGCCTTAGGGGCGGAATCTATTCTAAAATACAAAAATGAATGATTTATTAGAAGCTGTCGCGCCTTTTGTGTCAGGTTTACAGGAAACTTTGAGGGGGAGACAAGGGGCGAACCCGCAAGTTCCCGATGCCCTACCTGAAGCCCCATCACAGGGTCCCCATTTTCCTCTACCAAAAATAGTTTGGCAATAAAGTGGGGAACCTTTTTTTATAAGAATAAATGAAAGTATGCAGGCCACTATGCTTAATCGAATAAGAAAGCTCGAAAGGTAAAATAGCCTTTTTCTGCTTTCTAAAGCAAAATGGGAGTATTGGTTAGAAGTAAAGACCACACTGCACAATTGTGGCTCTCAGAAAGAGTATTACAAGTTGCTGTGTTTCAAGAACAGAGATCTGCAAATCAGGGAGAGAAAACATGAATGTTTTTTTCTCTTT
>NW_006238972.1:1643055-1663055 GCF_000226075.1 Solanum tuberosum | reverse complement strand
TTGGCTCAATCGAACATACAGGGAATTAGAGGTAGCATTCTACCGATGTCAAGTCATGGACTGGTTTCTTCAGCCCTATTTCTATGTGTTGGTGTTCTATATGACTGACATAAGACTCGACTTGTTAGATATTATGGAGGTTCAGTGAGCACCATGCCAAATCTTTCTACCATTTTCTTCTCTTCCACTTTGGCCAGTATGAGGTCACTTGGTACTAGCAGCTTTATCGGGGAATTTCTCATCTTAGTAGGAGCTTTCAAAGAAATAGCTTAGTGGCCACATTTGCAGCGCTTGGGATGATTTTAGGCGCTGCCTATTCCCTTTGGCTATATAATCGTGCGGTTTCTGGGAATTTAAAACCCAATTTCCTCCATAAATTCTCCGATCCAAATGGCAGAGAAGTTTCCATATTTATACCTTTTCTTGTTGGAGGGGCGAACGTATGTTAAACTACAAAAGAAACTATGGTAAACCAATGTGATCATGACATTGTAGGTGCTTGCGATGGGGACAGATGCGACTTCCCTCAGATGGTTTAGGTGGCATAGCCTGTTGCATAAGTCCCCCCATTTTTTTATCCATTTCTTTAGTCTTTAAGGAGCCAAAGCTTGACTTTACTAACCTAATAAATAAAGCTCGCGCTAGGCGCTTACCTTTTTTGGCTGTAGGGTTGGGGTAGCTTGTTGGGTGAAACTGATAGAAACAAAGGACGGGGGGCAACCATGCATGGTACTTCTTGACCCTGTCTCCGAGGGACAGTTGGACTAGAAACTCTTGAATGATGCCGGGTTGGACGAGCCAATAACTCGAAGGCGTTCGATCTGTTTTTTGAGCAAGAATCACAGCCTTACCTTATCTTCACCATGATACGGACTCCAAGTTCTTATGGCAGAGCACGAAGATATTTATCATCAATATGATGATTGGAATGGAAACAAGAAGCACGACTGGGGTCCTCGTGGTCCAAGATAATCAAACCATCAATAATTGTAACGTAAGCATGTGACTTTTTGGTAGTACTGGTGAACCAGATGGCCGTGACGATGGAATCTGGGATGGAGGACTTGTAGACTTCTCTAGATCAGGCAAAAGCGAAAGACCCCCTAACATAATTCGAATGGAGGCTGACCGCTGAGCCCACTTTGGCCTCACGGGGCGGGCCCCTGTGGTTGCGAGCTGGAGCTGCCATAGCTTATGGTTATAGCAATGGGAGGGCCCCAACAGAGAGAAAAGTCAGGATAACGAGCGCTCCGCCCGCCAAGCAGGCAGAGGGAGCAACGGGCAAGTGCTTGGTAAGCCAACAACCCAGTGAACCGGGTGGGGCACTCGAAGAAAGGGGGGCACACTAAGTAAGTACGAGAAATTGGCCCTGCTCAGCTTTCTTAAAAGCAAGGACCACTACAGGAGGTCAAACCAAGGATCTATGGAAGTGGGGGCTCGTCCCCGGTCAATATTGGATCAAACAATAGGGGGCCGTAGCACTGACCCTTCTTTTTATTGATTCAATACAATAGGGGAAAAGATCATATAGTTCCCTACCCACACAAACTCTCAATGGATCCTCCGCGCGCTGGGAATACGTCTTCCATGCGTCTTTCTTGTGGCGGGAATAGAACAACAGGGAAAGACTCGGCCCAGGGCGAGCTTTATTCATTTAAGAGAGAATGGGGAGTGAATCGAATTTTGTTTCCGTTCTTTGGGGGCTTTCGGGCCCCTATCGATCTTTTTCATAGTTGAGAAGGGCGAAGGAATCTAAATCAATGAACATTAATGAACCATCATTGATGGACGTTGCACATGACACGATCAATTAAACTCAAGGTTCGGGACTAATAGAAGTTGCCTACTATCCTAATAGCGAAGGAGAGGGCAGAGATTTTTTTGTAGTAATAGTGGGCCAGTCTCATGAGATCTATGCCGACCGTCTGAATCAAACGAAGGTTGAAGGACCATTTGATTCATTAAGGGGCATAGCGGCGCCCTCGCCCGGCGCCATTTCCTAACATAGTAGCAAACGGGCGGGCCGTGCCTGAATTCAGATCGGACCAGACTCTCTTTTGTTTGAGCTGCTCCCAAGCATGCAGGCCGAAGTTCTCACTTGTCCTGGACAAGTACGTAGAGATCTTCGTGGGACCGTGGATGGAGTCTCAATTGATCTTTTCTAGGATTCCTTATCACGCCACACATGGAGATCTTTCCATTGATAGATCAGAGTTTCCTCCCTTGAACAAATTCTTAAAGGTTATGTTACTGCCTGCTTCTATCGAAGCGGTTTACTTTGTACTGCTCGGAGGTCATATAGATCGGAATCTGGAGCTATAAGAACGAAAGGGTTGGTGTGGCCACAGCTACAACTACTGGCGCTTCAAAAGGTTTAGATTCTAAGGGATCTACTAAAAGCCTTTTTTTCGGTCCTGTAATACGGAGGTGTAAGCCTCGGAAGCCTTTGGTACTTCGGTAGGGCGAGCAGGCTTTAAACCAAAAAAAGGGAGTCTCTGATTTCCTTCCCCTATTTTTTTATGCATTTCATTCTCTATTTGGCCCGCTTCAAACAAAATGAGAAAAAAGGGTCCGGTCAATAGCATAGCTCTTTCTTTCCCCGGTCTCCTTTCGAAGGAGAGGCCTTCACATTCCTAATCCGGTAGGGTCAGATGGCTTTCTTTGCCCCAGTTTGGCGAATCGCATCCCCGCATAACGACATTCCTTGTTTGTGCGCCCCTTACCGTTCTCGCTCAGTCTGTCAACGGCTAGGAAGGCAGTCGTAGAAACGAAGCCTATCGCCACGCCGACCATTAAATACGAGACTGGGCCCCTTCTCAAAGATTTGATGGAATGGCCCACCCCACCCAAGAGCGCTTATGTCATAAGGGAACTAATGGCTGGAAACAATCCTTATGGTTTGTTTTGATATCTGGTAGAAATAAAAAAAAAGTCCAGGTTGGTTGATGAGCCTAGTGAAAGGAGATTATCTAGATTGGTTCGGAGAGCACTTGTTGGGTTAAATATTTTTTGGTTGCTAAATGTTACGACCTAAATGCTGAACTATTGACCGTACTTGTTCGGATGGGTGTTCACCCCAAAGTGTTCCCGGACCGTATGCATACATCCATAAGTAACTTAGTGAAACTTGGAAAATTTCATTGAGAGGAATCAACAAAGAAAAGAAAAATGGGTCAACAATAGCAACATGTGTATTTGAGAGATTGTCCTCTTGGGTGGCCGAGAGTGTTATGTAAAAAGGACCAAGAAGGATCCTATCCTAAATGAGAAGGAGGAGGAGTAGGAGCTAGCCTTAGGGGCGGAATCTATTCTAAAATACAAAAATAAACGAGTTATTAGAAGTTGTCGCGCCTTTTGTGACAGGTTTACAGGAAAATTTGAGCGGGAGATAAGGGGCGAACCCGCAGGTTCCCTATGCCTTACCTGAAGCCCCATCGTAGGGTCCCCATTTTCCTTTACCCAAATAGTTGGGCAAGAAAGGGGGGGAACCTTTTTTCAAAAGAAGAAATGAAAGTATGGAGGCCTCTATGCTCAATCGAATAAGAAAGCTCGAAAGGCAAAATAGCCTTTTTTTGCTTTCTAAAGCAAAAGGGGGGTATTGGTCAGAAGTAAAGACCACACTCCACAATTGTGGCTCTCAGAAAGAGTATTACATGTTACTATGTTTCGAGAACAGAGATCTACAAATCAGGGAGAGAAAATATGAATGTTTTTTTCTCTTACAAGATATTCTCTCTCAGAATCGTGCCTTGAGGGGGGATGCTGCCAATCCTATCGAGCACTTTATGGATTTCTTTTCTGGGAAGCGAGAGGTACTGGACAAAAACCCCGAATGGGGCTGGGGCACGGTAGAGAAAGACATGAAGGAAATCAAGTTCGTTGAGCAAGTAAAACTCGATCTTGTAGCACGCGAGCACGAGTCTCCCTATATAAAGCAAATTCTTAGGTTAGGGTGAAATTCGGAGATCTACGAAGGAACGCTAGCTATATGCTTAACACATGCAAGTCCAACGTCTACCAAAAAGCCATCGTAAAGTTTCATTTTTCGTTCCTCTCCTCTTGGTCGAGTTACTTCATTCCTATTTCTTGCTTTTTTTTCCGGTATGCCACTCTGTCATTGTCTAATTTTTGGTTGTCTGATCACACTCGAAATTATGTATCTATTTATCGGATTTTTACCCCTGCTCGTTAGTTTTGTAGCAGGTTGTTTCGGACGTGTTCTAGGAAAAGAAGGAACCGCTATAATAACCACTACGTGCGTTTCATTCTCTTCGATCTTCTCTTTGATTGCATTTTATGAATTCGCACCGGGAGCTAGTGCTTGCTATCTAAGAATTGCTCCATGGATCTCATCGAAAATGTTTGATGCTTCTTGGGGCTTCTTTGGCGACCGTGAAGTCACCGGAAGAATTGTCGTGTAAATAGATCAGATCCGGACGCGGCTATTGCTCCGCGGCAATACGGACTTGATCCGCTCCTACCCACTCCGGGGTACCATAGCATGTCGGGAATAAAAGGGGACATACTGGACGTAACCACTCCCTTGGTTGGGGGCTGTGCCGCCCTACCTTTCGATCGAGTTGGGGAGTGCTCTAAGGGCTTCGTGCTCCGCTTTTCTCGCGCTTGCTTGCGTGAAGGCTTAGAGCCCTTTTGGCTAGGTCCAAAAGCTTCCCAAAAGATCTGATAAAAAGAGAAATCCCGCATTGAGCGTAGCTGATATATGGCTACGGCTAGCCGATCATATCATTCCATAAAAAAAATCTATATGTATAGAGAGATACCCTAGATATACAGATATAATAGATGTTCATGGATAGACAGGCATTCCATGGATTCTTAGTTTTTGGGCTGAAAAAGCTCGTCAATCCAAATGAATTATTCTTCCGGTCTCTCTTCGCTCCCCACCCTGAAACTCACCCACGGCACAACGCCCGTTCTCTTTACGCGCGGGAAGGCAATGAAGTTTATTTCATGAGACCGCAGCGCAGCGGAGTGGAGCAGCCGCGACACTTCCTTACTAGATCTTGCTGGTGGCCACCTAAACGGTAGGTAGGTGGCGGATGTGTGATGTTTGGAGTTGTCGTTCGTGCACCTGTCCCCAATGGAAGAATGAGTGATATGTTCCCCTGCGGATCATGGCCTTACCACTCTATCCCTGACAGCTCAGGTTCGTTTGCGCTACGCGTTCTCGCTGGACTGGACACATGTTAGTTGTAGGAAGTATGGTTCCGAAAGTGACTTTGGTTTGCCAGTTCAGGTTCAACTCCTCGCTTTCAGTTAGCGGACCTATAGGTCGGGCCGGGGCTCTGCGCTCTTTCTTTCTGTGTGGGATGATATTAGGGAGACAAGGGAATGCGTCGAGGTGGCGACCACGACAACTACATTTTGGCTTTTCCCTCAATTAGATGAGCCCAGTGCATTGGACCGATGGATAAGAAAACTGAGCTGGCCTAAAAAGTGCTTGGGCGCTTTACGTACGATGTAGACTCCATCAGATACATATCGATTTCTTTCTGATGGATCAAGAATAGATAGTTGTCTCATCAATTGATAGTAATAGGAGATTTCCCCCTATTCTTGAGAGATTCCCTCTCTATCTCTTTTGATCTATCAGAACAAATCAGGCTATCTATCAACTGATTTGAAAATAGCACGCTCATCTCGCTTTTCATTCATTTTCGCCATGAAAACATAGCCGCCATAATAAGAAGTAGGCGAAGCAGCTAGAAGTACTCGCTTCACACCCTTGAATTATTATTCACGACTGAATTGGGAAAGCCAACATAAAGATTTGATTCTGACTTCGTAGAGCCGGTGTTGTTGTTGCCTATGCGTAGGGCCGTCCCCCACTCCCGTCCTGGGGCGCTAAAGGGCTTTTGTTTTTGGAACAGACGACAGTGTTTCGCTGACGCCTCGAATCAAGCTTTTATTGCGACATGCTATGCTTTCTCCCTCATTGCTAGTAGGTTGATGGGTCACGCGCCCGGCACATATGTTTTGGCCTTGTGTGTCTATAACTCAAAATAGGTGACCTAACGGCCACCGCCCGACTAAACATACCAATAGTCACCAGATTCATATGAACTACTGAGAAGTAAGCAATGATCTTCTTAAGATAGATCTGCCTTAAAGTGGTCGAGGAAGTATATATTATAGAAATCGCGCTTAAAGTATAAATGAAAGGAGTGGAATAAAGTGTCGCTACGGGAAACATGGGTATTGAAAATCTTAAAAACTCGTAGGTTCCCAATTTTGAAGCAATTCCTGCCAAGATGACGGATCCTGTTGTAAGTGCCTTTACATGAGCTTCGGGTAACCAAATATGAACTGGTACCATAGGCACTTTGACGGCGAAAGAGGCGCAAAAAACAATCCATAGAAAGATTTGGTGCCACTCACTAAAATTTGTGGTTAATGAGATTTGTAAATCGGCTGTTCCTGTTTGGAGAAGAATCAACAGAATAGCTAAAAGCATAAAAAAAAATCCAAGTAAATTATAAAGGAACAACTGATATGATGCCTTGATCTTTCTTTTTCTCGAACCCCATACCCCTATAATAATGGTAGAGTCAGGGGTGGCCCCAAAGCGGAATTGACCGGTGATGCTTGGTCGAAGCTCCAGTAGGTAGCCACTCCCTTCTCAGAGAACCGTACATGAGACTTCCACCTCATACGGCTCCGTCCCCAAGCCAAGGATGAAAATATCAATGTTGTTGTGAATGGTTTTCTCAAATACAAATATGATCATAATTGTTAAAGGTATTTCTCACAAATGAATTCACATTGGTGAAATGTTTTCTCATCTATGCTTGAATTATTATTTAAGGAGCTATTCTATGTTTTGGTATTTAAGATTAGATTTGGTATTGATCATTGCCTTTCCTAAGTAATAATGGTATTTGAGTTTTATCTACTTCGATGGGATTTTTACTTAGCACTGAGATGTCTTTGAGGTGGACGCTCAAATAGGGTAGTATCTAGTAACAACCTATAGTACCTAACTACGTTCCCCCATAGTATTATTTTGAATGACCTAGCGAGTGGATCCGCTTTATCAAGAAAATGATGTGTACAGATTCTACATTGGGAAATAGAATCCCCCTCTTTTGGTATGAGGGATATACCAAATTCCATGACATAGCTTTCACAATCTTATTGTCGGTTAAAGCTAATATCCAACAAAACAATTCTGTTTTTTCAAAGCTTTCTTAAGTCTCTTAGTTGAAATGCCCTGACCATGTCTTATGATTTACACTATGTTGATTCTTTAAGCTTTCAAATGTTCAAATGTTGGTCATGCATTACATGTTTAAACTATCCATGTCATTATGTCTATTTATAAATATTTCCTCATACTTAGTACATTTAAGGTACTAATGTATACTATTGCCTACATTGTTTCATTTATGTAGGGTCCGATGCTCCTACCTCCCATACTCATGGCTAGTTGATCATTCTACCGAACTCAAGAGTTGGTGAATCTTCATGTTCTGAGGACCGAGACACTTTTACCTGCTTTATGTCTTTCTAGTTTTCGGATGATGTATGTGGTGTATGGGTTATGTCCCAACCACTCCTTTTGATATTTAGATGACTTGCTGAGACTATGTTAGACTTCCGCTTTGTTAAACTATTTTATGATATATGATTTCTACTCTTGAAAACCTTATTTCTATTATCTTGTATGATGTGTTCTAAGTGACTTATGTAGGACTTTTAAGGTTCTATGTGCTATGATACACCTAGGGCACACTTAGGGTCATGATAGATGGAGTGGAAGAAAGTTAAATTGGGAGAAATTTGACATCCTATATTATCTTATATATTTTTTTCTCTTTTGTCCACTGGGTTCAAACACATGAAGCCTGAAGCCAAGAAAGAGAGAACTAAAGGGTACAATGGTGATTCATCGATTAAGCTTGGTGAAGCCGACTAATGTCGCCAATTGGGATGCAAAAGAAATCTTAGGTTAATTTTGTGGAAAGTATAAATAACTTGGAAGAGGGAGAAAGTGTATTTTTTTTTAGAGTTTTTACTTTTCATCATTGAGAAATAGAGTATTCATCTTTGTTCTTAGCTATGGGTTTGTTTTTGCTACTATTGTAATCGACAATTAAAGGTTGAAATTGAAGTGGGCGTTGATGATTATTGTTTAACTTACATATATTGATGGTTGCTAAAATCATAGGTATAATTTCTTTGATTTTTATGATGTGTGGCTGAAAGCCCAACTCTAGGGTGTGTGATTATGGGGTTGTGTGTTTATTTAAATCAATGGGTCTCTTGTCTTGCTCTATTTTATTGTTGGTTAGCCATGGATTTGAGTTGTTTAGCATGAACTTAATTAAGGGGTTAATGTGGCCAACTTAATCCTACTCTAATTGTCCAATTGGGGTTTGAAAGATACTAATAGGAGTGCGTAACTAACTCAATGTGTGCAACTGAGGTCTGATTCTAGTTGCAAAAGCAACGTAATGTGTTGATTTGTGAATTACATAGATGAGACTGAAATGATATTCTATGAACTAATGCTATGAGATCGAAAGCATATTAGTGTTACTAATGATTACCCACCTTATCCATAGTTGTTGAGCTTTACTGAGCAAGCAATTGTAGCCCTAGTTGATAGCAAGGCAAACCCCATACCCCTAGATTCAATCTCAATAGTCTAAACCCCTGTTTTCGTTAGTTAATTGGTTATACTTGATTCTAATATTTCTTGTTAAATTTTGTAGAATAATCCACCCACTTGATCTAATCACTACAATGAATTAGTTGCTATCTTAATTTGCTCGTTGAATTCTTATCCTTACATCACTCTCTGTGGGATTTGACCTCGACTCTTAGTTGAATAATTTTATTGACAATGGCCGCCTACTCTTCTAATTGTGTTTAGAGTAATTTGAGTGTTATAAATAATGGCACCGTTGCCGGGGAGTGGTAGCTAAGAATTCAATTTATGAAGTTAATTTGTGTACTCATTTTCTTGTAGTGGAACACACTTACACTTGGTTTTGTTGTTGTGTCCTAATGGTAGATAGGAAAGTGAGTATAAACGGCGGCGATGATGCTAGTTGCAATGGGTGAGATAATGATGCAGAGATATGTATGACATGAATATTTGTCATCAAGAAGATTTGGGAAATTTGGCTACCTCCTGCTCCAAAGAATGTCACATTTAGTGTAACCGAACCAGTGTTGTAGCTTATCAAAATGAGAGGGTTTGAGAGGTTTTAAACATGAAGACCCTTATGACCATGTTTGCAAATTTGTGAACGTGTGTGAATATTTTATTGTTGAAGACATTTCACAAGAGTCTAATTGTAACACCTCGGCCTTAGAAAAAGCTATATTTAGAAAAAACTAATTTGGAAAGGACTAATTTGAGATTTGTTCAAGTTAAGCATAAATTGTGAGTTTTGGGTCAACTTCAAATGACCATAACTATCAGTACATGATGAGTTAGGTGGCCCATAATATATCAAATGAAAGTTTTTGAATTATCTTTCCAACACCACCGAGTTTGCTATATATCAAGTTGGGATGAGGTAGATATCCCCATTTGAAGTCAACATGTCCAATAATGGAAATTTACCCGAATTAGTGAGGGGTATTTTAGTCTTTTACTTACCCCTTTAGCTTTAAACGTTTTTAATATTATTTTAGGATCTAAACTGATTTGGATCAATTTTCACAATCCTAAATACGCTTAGGGTTTTAGAGAGAAGTTCAAGAAGATAAAAAAGAGGAGAAAAAAAGGAAAAGATTGAAGCGCTCAAGGGTTTCTTGCAATATTCGAGGGGATTTTGCCAAGGATTAGATCCAAACGAGTTATGTAAGTTTTCATAGTGTTGGGTTCATTCACCCACACGCCACTCATGAGTTTTCACTTTCAAATTCATTTATGAGATTGAGTATATTGAGGTTCCTGATGAAATTCTTAAGGTGTTGTTTTTAGTTCTTGAATTACGATGCTCAGTTGAGTTCTTGAGGCAAGAATCTTGTTAATGAGTATTGTTCTTGAGGGTTTTCGAGTAAATTTTCATGTAATTAAGTAGGGTAAACAAATCTAAGAGGGTTTGGAAGAAACCATTCTATTCTAGGCAAATTAGGGTAAAAAACAAGAGACAAAATTCGTCGGGTTTTCTAGGCAGTAGGCTGGCACACCGCGCCAGCAATGCGCTAGGAAGTTGCCTCTAAAGTTTGGGGGCTGGCGCCCCGCGCCACTCAGTTTGCCTCAACCCGGGAGACACGAAAATCTTAAATAGTATGGCCTGGGTCAATGGTGCCAGAAAAGCACCAGCAACAGCAGTAGAGGGGGGAGCAGTAGCAGAACTAGAAGGGATAGAAGTGGAAGTGCTAGGGGTACTTGTAGGCTCACTTGCTTGAGTAAGACGAGTTGTGTCAGTCTGCAACATCTCCACATCAACAATCAGGGAAGTGTCCACCGGTGCAAGTCTCCACCTCTTAGCTCAATCTCTGGTGTACTCGGCCTCGATCCTCCGGATGTCATAGAGGAAGTGGGAGTCACTTCCACATCTGTATTCTCTATCAATGGCACCCTTGCACGCTGACACAGCTCTATGAGAACCACAGGGAACGGGAGAGAAGTCTGACTCTGCTTGGCCCTCATGGCCATCTCCTACTCGATAGTCAGGCTGAGATTCCTGGTCCATGATGTACCCCAGCAATGCAGCCTTCGAATGCCTTAGTATAGACTCATTCTGTGAGGCCATCAAAGTGTTATTGATAAACCCGAACCAAAACTTAGCAGCCACGTTTAGATCATTCTTCTCTATTGGTACTCCAGCCTCAATCCATGGCGGTGTAATATCTGATATCAGAGGATATAACCAACCCTTCAAGTCATCTAGGGTCTTCTTCTGTATCTGATCGTCTAAGACGTTGATTACATTCATCATACACCGTAGTACCTTATTGATGCCAGTGTTGTTGCATTTAACCTGTATGTCGTGCACCACCACATGGACAACTAGTGCAAATGTACTAGCTTTCTTTTTCCCCTTAGGCACCAACTTCCCGTACTCGGCATAGAACTCTCAGACTGAAGAAGGAATATAGGAGCCTCGGGGCCTGGTGAAGATCTCAAATCTGTAGAACTTTATAGTGTTCGACACCTCCGAATATCTGTCTACTACTCCGTCTGTAGACAATCTCTTCTCCTCAAGAATGTTTCTCAATCCCCCAACCTTCAGTCTGTTAAACGACCGAAGAGAAGGTGCCTGAACTGGTAGCATAACGGGTACCTACTCTACTGTCTGTGCTAGATGTGGAGAAGGTGTAGGATGCACTGGGATCCTGGCAGGATCATACACTGACTTAGAGCGTAGCTTCACTCTCCTCGACTGTAGAGTCTGATCGTCCTTCGGCTCAGAAATGGAGACTAGTGATCTATCCCCCAAGTTGGCCTCACTTTCCAACACTGAAGTAGTGAAGTGGGTGGCATAGATGCCCATATTTTCGGAACTTTCCTCAGCTTGACTTGGCTCTACGAGCCCCTTACCTCTTCTAGTGTTCTTCCCCCCAATCGGAGGAAGTATGGCTTGAGTAGCCCATGTGGGGGCAATACCTTTATATATCACAATCCCCCGTGCACACTTGTGGGGTGGTTGATTCCTTCCTAGTACCTTAGGTCTAGACAAACCTGCAAAACAACATTGAATAAACCAATTTGTTAGAAACAATTCAAAAAATTATTGAAGTTGAAAAATGCGCAGGAAAATTCGCCTAGTCATTCGGCGAGTCACCTATCCCATTCGGCGATCCAAGTCGGGCTCGCCGAATGATCCAGAATAAAATTTCTCAGAATTCAGCACAAGTTGGTGATGTCCAGGGCCTTTCAGTGATTTGCCGACACCATTCGGCAAACTAGAAGTATCTCACCATATGTTACAGAATAATTTCTAAAATTTGCGGCTTAGAGAGGGCGATCTAAAGGACATTTAGTGAGTCGCTGAGTGACTTGAAGAGCTTAGTCATATCACATTATGTTACAGAAATATTTCAGAAATTATGGAGAATAAAAGAGTGATCCAGGGGATACTTGGCGAACCGCCAAACCATTCAGCGAGCTCGACTAAGCTTGCCGAAAGGTCTTTCGTGCGAGATTTTGAACCCGACCTCTAATTTCTAACCCACAGCCCGTGCAAATTAAATTAAACACCAATTCTATGCAACTAATCCCGGACCCACACTACTCATGACCTCAGGGTACTCAGACTTCCCCTGATTCGTCCAAAATTGACCAATCGACGTCTTTTGCCCTTAAGAATGATGTCACCCTTTCTATCATTAGGCAAAATCAATCGATCGGTGCAATTGGGGTTACTTAGACTTCACCCACACTAGACCCATAATTTAAAGTAGTTAACACACGAGTTTTCACAATTATAGGCTAAAATAAGAATAAATAGGATACGATACAGGAATACACTCAAAGAAAATATTCAAACAACCAATCTTACATAAATAATTCAATAGGGATACGGTCAAGCATATGAAACTACTAAAAATTTAAATCGGAGTTTGAATCACCAACCTCATGATCAGATAAAGGAATGATAGCTAGCGAATCAACAAGCAAAAAACACACAAATTCCCTGAGAAATTGATCCACACACAAAATAACAAGCACTAAGATCTAAATTATGTTTGTGAAAGTGCAAAGGTTGAAAAATATGACATGAGGGAAGTTTTTGAATTTAAAAACAGTTTAGGCCTTTATGACCCTTCAGTTCGCGTGCCATTCGGCGACACCCGCTTATGTCGCCGACCATTTGGTGATGCACGGAATGGCACTTTTGCTCGTCGAATCTTACAAAAACTTCAGCCATTTAGTTGGTCAAATCGGTGATCTAGATCGGACTCACCGACTTGTTCGGAGAGTCGCCAATTGGTGCCTTGGCTCGCCTAATTTCTCCTCTTCCCAAAATTTTGAATTTTCAACCTACAATCTAACACCCGTTATTCAAACAACAGTATTAAAAACTCAAAAACTTGGGTTGCCTCCCAAGAAATGCCTTATTCAAGCTTTATTCTTTCGGTTGACCAGGTATCACTCGGTCATCCTCCTTTTGGTCTTGGGTTCAAATGAGTTGCGATTGACCCATTTGTGTTTCCAGCTGCTTAATAGATACCGAATGTGAAGTTATTATTTAGTTCAGAGATGAGACGTTATCTTTCATTTCCTTTAGCACTTTGTCTGACCCTTCCACTTTGTTGAGAATGCGTGCAAGCATATCTTCAATTTAGAAGTTTTTAGGATCAACCCTCTTTTGTTTTGGCTTTTGATGCTCATGGGGAGGCATATATCTCTCTTTATTCCTGTCCATCTCTTTCAAATTTGTGCCACGTTCACGTCATTCCCTAGCACGGTCTCTCCAACTCATCACGCTCTCGATTCCAACCTTGATATCCACCCGGCCTTGGATAATTAGGGCGGAAACCTCCTCATTGATTTTCTAGGAAGTGTACCTCTTCATTTTACATATCTTCAAATGTCGCTTCATTGGGATTTACTCCACTAACTCAAACTGCATTCACAGCTTTAGAACCACTACCCATGACATATTTCAACAATAGATCCATTTGGGTTATCATTTTAGCCATATTTTCATCCTGCTCTTGGTCTTTTTCAATTTTTTCCTTTGTCACCTCGAAGTTCAAAGGAGACACTTGATCTTCCCTAGTATACAAAGCATGGTTAATCTTCGTCATCCCATTAAGAAGAGTAGATTCTATTTCAAATGGTTGTTGCATAATTTCTCCTTGGACAAGCTGGTCAACCACACCCTTGTTGACTAAATGTATACTCCTGTAGAAATATTGTAACAACACGTTGTTCAAGAGTCTGTGAGTTGGACATTGGAGCATCAACGTCTGAAACCTCAACCACGTCTCATGAATTGGTTCACCATCCAATCATTTGAAGCCCTGAATATTATCACTCAATGTCATCATCTTCGAGGAAGGGAAAAACCTTACATAGAACACATCAGTGAGCTCGTCCAAAGACATAATTGAAAGGAGTGTTCTAATCATTTGTAGAAGTAAATATTTTTGAAATAATTAAAGTAAATTACTGGGGTTTGACAACTAGTGTCAATTGGGAGGTTAGAGTGAGCAATTAACAACTACGAAAACAAGGGGTAATCAAGTAAAAATGTATCCTTGGAAATGTGATCGATTTAATGCCAATTTTGTTAAATGGGTGGTTAACAGTTACTAAAACTCATTGAATCTTAGTGGGTAGGCTAGGCTTTAGGTGCAATAGTCATCTATCGATGAACTATCACAGATCAAGCAAGTTCTCTCGAATTTCGACTAGCATAACAATTTATGAACAATCCAAAACCTCAATTAATCTACTCTCTTGAGCTAGATTGGAAGGATCAAATTTAGACTCACTTTCTCAATCTGAATCCACAATAACCCAATCACTACAATCATCAATTGATAGTTTTAATTCTAAAACCTCTTTCTCAAGCAAGCCTAGAATACTAAACTAGAATTGCATTTGCAACTACAATTCATGAATTAAAACTCAACTATCAATCAAACCCTAAGCTAATTGAAACATTAAATCACATAATCATACCCTAAAGAATGAGGGTTTTATCCACACATCATAAAAAGTAAGAAAATGTTACCAACTATGTTCTCCATCACTATGCTTGAAATCAGTTCTCAATCAAAACCCAATCTAAATCTCTACTAAAAAAATACGAAAAACAATGTTTAGAGTGTCTTGGATAAAAAAACCAGAGTTGGAATGTAAGGGAACTGTGTCAAAACTTTGGAACTCATTTTACTCCTTTTTAAAAATAGCATTTATACTCTTCAAGATTTTTAGTTTTAGGACCGCTCGGCGAAGTAAGTTGAGAATCGCCGACCAAGTAGGTGATGCGCCAAATTACCTTTTTCTTCGCCTTCTTTAATTGACTCTTTACAATTCACCTTCTGTAACTTTAGGCGATTGGGATATCCGTCGCCGATCCATTCGGCGCTTCGCTGAGTTTCACATTCCATCACTGAGTTGGCTTTTTCTCTGGGCTGGACGTCTGGAATTTTTAGCGAGCTGAACAGCCACTTGGTGGTTCACCGAGTGGTCATAGTGATTTTTAGCCTTGCTTTTCTTCAACTTTTTTAGTTTTTCCACTCTTTTTTGCCCGGTAATGTCCTTCCCTTGCTCTTTTGCCTTCATTTCTTCAAATTAGCATCTTAACATCAGTTTTGATCATAAGATAGGCATTGAGGACACTAAAACTGTAACGACTCGGAAAAAATAATAGGTTAAGCAAGAGCCTATGACTTTGTGTTGACTTTATAATGAGGTTCTATGAGGGGTTTATATGTAATTTCGTTTTAATTGTGTAACTCCGACAATTTAAAATGAATATGAAGAAGCTTGAAATTGGAAGTAGTCATTTTTGGAAAAGAAAATCAGAATCTGGAAATTCGGCCAAGTGTGGAAATCAGTGAGTTTTTGGCCAACTTTGAGCGGTCATACCTCCTATCTCAGGATGATCCAGGAGTAGTTCCAGTTATGTTTGGAAAGCCCTTGGAACGATCTTTCCAACGCCACCGAGTTTGCTCAATTCCGAGTTCGTATGAGCGAGTTATGCTCGTTGAAAGTTGGGCAGTTGGCAGGGAATCCGTCCGGAAAATTTAAGGGCATTTTGGTCTTTTCACAAATCTTTTCTTTTGAGGTTATATTGTTGTGTTAGGCTGTTTGTGGATCATTTTTGTTCCATTTTAAAAGAGTAAGAGTTAGGGTTCTTGAGTGAAGAAGAGAAAGAAGAGAGGAAGAAGAGGAGTTGGAGCTAGGGTTGAAGATTTCTTGGTGTTTCTTCTTCAAATTTCGTGGGGAATTCATCTTTAAGGTATGGGGATCCTTTATCCTTGATCATTCTTTCTTTCAAGGAGCCCAATCAAAAGGTTTTCAAGGTCTTTCAAATACACCAAAATCCTATTTCGAATTCTAAGCATGGGTCCTTGCATTAAATGATTTCCAATGATGTTTTATGTTGTTATTAATGATTATTGATGGGTTTAGGAAAGAAATCTTCATGAACCCATGCCTTTACAAATTCTCTAAATTTGGCCTAAAGTGGGTGTATTGATTTTGTGTAATTGATGGACGATTATTGTGTAAATTGTTGTGGGCTGTTCATGTATGTATTTATCTATGTTGAATTGTTAAGAATTGTTATTGAATTGAAGGATGTGGGATGTTAGCCTTGAATGTGCAAAATTGTGAATTGGTCTTCATGTTGATTATGGGCTTATGCTTAGCTTAGTTTGTATAGTTGAATGTTGTTATTATCATTGTTATTGTATTGTTAATTGTTGGAATATGAGGATGATGAAGATTGCCATGGAAAGAGGGTAAGTTGATCAAACTTGATAAATATTGTATAATTGGCATGGAATTGAGTATTGTGGCTTATAGCCTTTGAAAAGGGTGGTAAGATGGCTTGACCTCTTAGTATTAATATAATTGTTATTGATTGGTTTGATCCACCTTTGGTGGAGGTGGTTATTTGTCGTATTATTGTGAATTGAGGCCATGAAGGGCATTATGTGAATGTTATTATATTGTTGTATTATTATACACATATGAGGCTATATGTAAAGTCCTATATGGAGCTATATGTGAAGGTATGATGTGAATGAGTTTATGTGATCTTGTGATGATCCTATGTAAAGTGGATAGCATTGTGAGTTAAAATATGATTTCTCATGATGTATATATGAAATGATGTTGGATTATGAAGTATCCTTAAATGAAAATGTTGTGACTTGGTTGGTAGACTAAAGTGTCCCTCCTTGTTACTTAAAGTCTTGAATGCATGAATGTGTGAAGTGGGCTAGAACTAAGAAATGGTGCCCTTTCTATAAATGCTAAAAGAGGAATTCTAGGCCAAGACTTAAATTGGCAAAACTAAGAAATGGTGCCCTTTCATAAGTCTAGCTTTCCTAAGTAAATGTAAAACCATGAAATCGGTAGACCTAATGGTGGTAGCCCTTCTCATGTGTGAAATGATGAACCTTGGACCGGCAGGCTTAAGGCACCCTTAATGAAAAATCGGTAGGCCTAAGGCACCCTTCCAGGGGGATTTAATGAGCTATCCTTATGAACCTTGATTGGCCATGACTAAGAAATGGGGCCTTTCTTGGGAAGAGGTACTATGAGTTGGTTGAACTAGAAAAGGAACCTTCTCTAAGTACATATGTGATTGAATACTCTATGGGAAACAAGGCTAGCACCGAGTGGATGTGGTTAGGAAGGTGGCCTAGTTGAGTATGAGATTAGACACAATGAACTTCCTTGGACATCCCCTAAACCATGTGCCTACATGGGTTGCTTACTAGTTCTACCTTTGGCAAGAAGAACAACCTCCACGGAGTAGGATAGACTCCGGATTCCATACCTAGCTAGTATGGTCTATGTCGGTTATGCCTATTCCCATCATGTGGGATGTGCACTCTAGTTATTGGATAGGTTCTACAACGTGTAGGTAGTAGTATGGGATGCTATCTACACATGGCACGAGTAGGCTTTGAAGATACTAAAGTGAGTTCCCTAAGTCTAACGACTATTATGTGAAAGTCCCCTTATGTGCTTGAATGTCTCCAAAAATGGTTTCTTAAAGAATGTTGGTCTATTGATGTTATGTTGTAAAGGAAATGTCCTTATCTAACATAATCTTGAGGAACACTTAAGTGTGCTTGAAGAGGTTGTATGGGCGGTCACTTCTTGTCTCACTCAAGTGTGTCTTAAGGTTATATTAGGTAGAGGTCCTATGGTAATGAAATGGCATGTGTTCCTTTAAAGTTAAGCATGGGTTGTATATGAATATATGTTGAGTATGTATACGGTTGGCTATGGTTTTATATGTGAACATTGACTTAGTATGTTATATTGTAATGGTAAATTTCCTTATCTATGGTAACCCTTAGGAATACTTAGGTGTATATGAAGAGATTGTATGGGCGGTCACTTCATGTTTCACTTAAGTGTGGCTTTGGGTAACTTGAGATAGAGGTCAAGAAATGATGAAAAGGCTTACTTGTATTTTCTTTCATGAAGTTTTACCAAATGGCATAAAAGCATGTTTCTCCAATAAACGTCCTTTTTAGCATGTTTTTGCATGGCTTCCATACTTAGTACTTAATTGTGCTAACCCCTTTCTTTCCCTTTTTGGACTAAAGTGTAGGGATTTGGAGATGATGACATGTCATGGCTATTTGATAGGTTTCTAAGTGTTGAAGATGAAGACTTGGTGAGTCCTCATAGATTCGAGGACAATACCCAATATGTTCTTTTATGTCTTTTTTGTATTGTTTGAGTTGTGTACGGGATTAGTCCCGAATTTTGTACTCTAAAGTATTAGATGGTTATGAGACATCATGTATAAAGTCTAGAAAGTCTTCCGCTTGCTATTTTTTTTATGCAATGTTTTCTTGGTAAAGAAAGTTTTAAATTCATTATGGTTTTAGTGTATATGCGATGAATGAATGCTAAGAGGCTTGTATTAGACCTCTTCGAGGTCGAGTACGCCGGTTACGACTAGGGGGTGCTCCCGGGTCGTGACAAACTTGGTATCAGAGCATAAGTTTCCGGGATGGTCTTAGGTTGTCTCAAAACCACATCTAGTAGAGTCTTGTTCATAATGTGAAGCGCGCCACATTATGAATAGGAGGCTATTGGGTGCTAAGAAAGTTTCACTTCTTCATTCTTTTAGTCGTGCCATGGAGTTCTCTCTATAATGTCTTCCCTTGTTCCGTATGTGATGGTCATTTGGGTGTTACCTTTGAGGAAGTTTTAATGTTGCAAGGGTTGAGGGTGAGAGAATGTTGGTTGTGACGCCAACTATGACTTGGTGACTTAGTAGGTGTGAGGTGAAAGATTGTGGTGATGACTTTAGTATGAATGGGATTCCTTTGGTTATGCTTGTTGTTAGTAGTATCCGGCTTAGTCATGAGGAAGTTTTGTGATGTGTTGAAGGAATTTGTGAAATGTGTGGTGATTTAGAAATGCTAGGTGTAATGAGTATAAAAGCCTAGTGTTGTTTTGATCCGACCTTAGGATGGAAGGAGGTGAATTTGAAAGAACTAGTAAGAGTTTCTCCTAAGTGGGTGAATAATGTGGTTAGATGATAAGGTCTTCAAGTGTGGTTGATGTTTATGAATTAGGCTTGAAGGATGTTTTCATTACAAGAGGTTTAGTGAATTAAAGAGTTGGGTAAAAATGATTTTGGTAAGATCGATGGTATGTTGAGTAGTGAAGTTGTTGAGAAGTGTTGATATCCTTACCTACTTCTATATGTGCTTACTCAAGCCTAAAACAAAGAGTTCCTAGAAGCTTGGTTCATGTTGTGGAGTCTTATGTGAAAAAGAGTTTTCCATGGTCTCCTTATGTCATGCATGTTTTAAATGAATTCTTGTTAAATGAGAAAATGAGTTTTCATAAATTTATGTTCCTCATGTTGATGTGCATATATAATGATTTGCCTAAATGTTGCATGAGTTGACTTATGAGCATGTTTAAAAGTGTTTCGATGAGGTTGCCTAAAGTGCTTCTATGAGAAAGTTGCATAATGTGCATTTAGCATAAGTTGTCTATTTGCTTTATGAGGTGATAATGTGAGCATGCTTACTTGAGTTTTGGAGAAGGTTGCATGATGTGCTTTAATGAGAAAATTGCATATTGTGTCCTTTGATGTTATGATGAGCATGAGATGATTTGGAGAAGGAAGTACCTCCAATGAAATGAAATGAGAAATGAGAAAAGGTAAAGATGATGCATAAGGAGTTAGTAGATGTTGTGCCTACTTTCTTGAATTGCATGAAGTTGTGTGGGACTTTCTATGTGGAGTTGATGTTTCCTCCTATATTTATGCATTTGTATTGATGTTGTATGCATGTTGATGAGCTGTTTACTTGGGTCGTTACCCCTTATATGTTTAAAGTGTCAT
>NW_006238972.1:1626557-1641035 GCF_000226075.1 Solanum tuberosum | reverse complement strand
TGATAGGTTTCTAAGTGTTGAAGATGAAGACTTGGTGAGTCCTCATAGATTCGAGGACAATACCCAATATGTTCTTTTATGTCTTTTTAGTATTGTTTAAGTTGTGTACGGGATTAGTCCCGAATTTTGTACTCTAAAGTATTAGATGGTTTTGAGACATCATGTATAAAGTCTAGAAAGTCTTCCGCTTGTTATTTTTTTTATTATGAAATGTTTTCTTGGTAAAGAAAGTTTTAAATTCCTTATGGTTTTAGTGTCTATGCGATGAATGAATGCTAAGAGGCTTGTATTAGACCTCTTCGAGGTTGAGTACGCCGGTTACGACTAGGGGGTGATCCCGGGTCGTGACAAAAACTATGAATATTAATCCCTAAATGAGTAGAGATCACCCGACTCATCAGTAGGAACCATTTATAAGTGTGTCGTGATGGCTCCACTGGTTATTTCAAGTGTGGTCAGAATGGTCACTTCATGAGAGAGTGCCCTAAGAACAGGTAGGGTAGTTGTAATGGAGGCAATAGATCCCAATCTTCTTCAGTGGCTCCACCAGAAAAAGCTGCACTTATAGGAGTTGCTTCAGGGACAGGCGAAGGAGCAAACCATCTGTATGTTATCACCAGTCACCAAGGGCAAGAGAATTCGCCTGATGTTGGCACTGGTATGTCCAAAGTCTTTAGTTTTGATTTATATGCTTTGCTAGATCCAGGTGCTAGTCTATCTTTTGTGACTCCATGTATTTCTATGAGGTTCAATATAATTACCGAACAACTTATTGAGCCCTTTAGTGTTTCTACACCTGTTGGTGAGCCTATTCTAGTTGAGAGAGTTTATCGTGATTGTACCAATATTGTCAATCACAATGACACCGTGGCTGACTTAGTTGAGCTCGAAATGGTGGACTTTGATGTTATTCTAGGTATGGACTGGCTTCATGCCTGTT
Source organism: Solanum tuberosum (assembly GCF_000226075.1). NCBI lineage: Eukaryota > Viridiplantae > Streptophyta > Magnoliopsida > Solanales > Solanaceae > Solanum > Solanum tuberosum. The sequence continues at coordinate 1,640,095 of NW_006238972.1, read as the reverse complement.
ATGCCTCAGTTGATTGTAGAACTCGAGTAGTTAAGTTCTATTTTCCTAATGAGCCAGTTATTGAGTGGAGGAGTAGTTCACCAATGCCTAAAGGGTCATTTTATTTTGTATCTTAAGGCCAGAAAGTTAGTTTCCAATGGGTGCATCTACCACTTAGCCTGAGTTAATGACTCTAGTGTTGAGATACCAACTATTCAGTCAGTTCTAATTGTGAGTGAGTTTCCAGAGGTCTTTCCAGGTGATCTTCCCAGAGTCCCTCTTGAGAGAGAAATAGACTTCTGTATAGATATTCTTCTTGATACTCGTCCTATCTCTATTCCTCCATATATAATGGCTCCAAGTGAATTGAAAGAGTTAAAAGAGCAGTTGAAAGACCTTCTTGATAAAGGCTTCATTCGAACAAGTGTCTCACCTTGGGAGCACTTCGGTCTTATTTGTGAGGAATAAAGATGGTTCACTTAGGATGTGTATTGATTACCGGCAATTGAACAAGGTTACCATTAAGAATAAGTATCCCCTTTCGAGGATTGATGATCTAGTCGATCAAATTCAGGGTGCCACCTATTTTTCTATGATAAACCTCGGATATGGCTATGAGAGTAAGAAAGAGTGATGTTCCAAAGATAGCTTTCAGGACCCGCTATGGTTATTATAAGTTTCTAGTTATGTCTTTTGGTTTAACATAAGCTCAGGCAGCGTTCATGGATATTATGAACAAAGTTTTTAAGCCTTATCTTGATATGTTTGTTATAGTATTCATTGATGAAATTCTAATTTTCTTAAGGAATGAGGAGGATCGTGCTAGTCACCTGAGAGAAGGTCTCTAAACTCTCAAAAATAGAGCGTTGTTTGCTAAATTCTCTAAGTGTGAGTTTTGACTTGAGTCTATTGCATTCTTAGACCATATTAATTGTGGTGATCGGATTAGAGTTTATACTCAAAAGATTGAGGCACTGTAGAACAGGCCTAGACCCATATCTCCAACTGATATTAAGAGTTTCTTGTGATTGGCTGGTTATTATGGGAGGTTTGTCGAGGGGTTCTCATCTATTTCATCCCTGTTGACTAAGTTGATTCAGAAGACAACGAAGTTTCAGTGGTCTGAAGCTTATGAGAAAAGCTTCCAAGAATTGAAAACTTGGTTGGCTACTACCTAGTGTTAACCTTACCGGAGGATACACAAGGTTTTGTTTTGTATTGTGTTGCGTCCAGAGTTATATTGGGTTTTGTATTGATGCTGAATAACAAATTTATAGCTTATGCCTCCAGACAACTTAAGATTCACGAGAAGAATTATACAACCCATGATCTAGAGTTTGTTGTTGTAGTGTTTGTTTTGAAAATATGGTGTCACTATCTCTATGGTGCTCATGTTGATGTGTTAACCGATCACAAGAGTCTTCAGTATGTATTCAGTCAGAAAGAGCTTAATATCATATAGAGAAGATGATTGGAGTTACTCAAGGATTATGACATGAGTATTATCTATCACCCAAGTAAAGCTAATGTTGTTGATAATGCTTTAAGCAGGTGGTCTATGGGAAGTACTACCCATGTTGAGGAAGGCAAGAAAGATTTAGCAAAAGATGGGCACATGCTTGCATGATTGGGAGTCTCTTTAATGGATTCCAATGAAGGTGAAGTTGTGGTGATGAATGGGGCTGAATCATCGCTAGTGTCCGAAGTGAAAGAGAAACAAGACCAAGACCCTGTTTTTCTTGAATTGAAGGTAAATGTTCATAAGCAAAAAATTGTGATTTTGAACAAGGGGGAGATGGTGTATTGAGGTATCAAGGTAGATTGTGTGTACCAAAAGTGGATGAAATCCAAGAGAGGATCATGCAGGAAGCTCATAGTTCAAGATGTTTTATCCATCCGGGTTCCACAAAGATGTATCGTGACTTGAGAGAAGTTTATTGGTAGAGTAGTATGAATAGGTGTATTACATAAATCGTTTCTAAGTGCCTGAATTGCCAACAAGTTAAGGTAGAGCACCAGAGGCACGGTGGTGTGGCTCATAACATAGATCATCCAGAATGGAAGTGGGAGATGATCAATATGGATTTTATTACTGGATTATCATTGTCTTGCAGGCAGCATGGTTTGATTTCCGTGATTGTAGATCAAATGACTAAATTAGCCCATTTCTTACTAGTAAAGACTACCTTTTCACCAAAAGATTATGCCAGGTTATATATTCAAATGGTAGTAAGACTTCATGGAGTTCTGGTATCCATTATTTCGAATAGAGGTGCGTAATTTACTGCACAATTTTGGAAGTCTTTCCATAAAGGTTTGGGTTCCATGGTAAATTTGAGTACCGATTTTTATCCTCAAAATGATGGTCAAGCATAGCGCACAATTTAGACTTTAGAGGACATGTTGATGGCGTGTGTGATATATTTCAAAGGTAATTGGGATGATCACTTACCTCTCATTGAGTTTTCTTACAATAACAGTCATCACTCTAGCTTTTAGATGACTCCTTATAAGGCTCTTTATGAGAGAAGATGTAGATCTTTTATTAGATGGTTTGAGGTTGGTGAGGCTGAGTTGATATGACCAGACTTGGTTCATCAAGCTATGGAGAGAGTGAAGATCATTCAAGAAAGGTCGAAATTAGTGTAGAGTCGTTAAAAACCCCATACTGATGTTAGGAGAAGAGACATTGAGTTTAAGGTAGATGATTGGGTTTATTTGAAGGTTTCACCTATGAAGGGTGTTATGAGGTTTGGAAAGAAGGGGAAGCTTAGTCCCCATTATATTGGTCCTTACAGGATATCCAAGAGGATTGGTAATGTAGCCTACAAGTTGGAGCTACCGTCAGAATTAGCAACAACCCATCCGATGTTTCACATTTCGTTGTTGAAAAAGTGTATTGGAGATCCTTCACTTATCATACCAACTGAGAATATTGGTATTAAGGACACCATATCTTATGAGTAGATTCCCATTGAGATACTTGATCGTCAGGTTCGCAAGTTGAGAACCAGGGAGGTAGCATCAGTCAAAGTCTTATGGAGGAATCAGTTTGTTTAGGAATCTACTTGGGAGGCTGAGGAGGATATGAAAAAGGGATAACCACATCTCTTTCCTTCAAGAGAAATTCCAGATCAAGGTAATGATTTTTGTAAAACACTCTTTTAATTGATATGCTATGTTGTGTTAAATTGCATGTTGGGTGTTTGAGCTGGGTGTTAGATGTTACCACTCTTAGTCTACTTAGAGTGATCTCATTCAGGGACGAATGTTCTCAAGGGGGAGATATTGTAACACCTCGGACTCAGAATGAGATAAATTTAGAAAGAACTAATTTGGAAAGGGCAAATTTTAGATTTGTTCAACTTAAGCTTAAGTTGTGAGTTTTGGGTCAACTTCAAACAACCATAACTTTTAGTTTAGGATGAGTTAGGTGGCCCATAAGATATCAAATGAAAGGACTTTGAATCATATTTCCAACACCACCGAGTTAGCTTAATTTTGAGTTCAGATAAGAGAGATATAACTGTTTGAAGTCAGCCTGTCCAGTTAAGAAAATTTACCCGAATTAGTTAGGGGTATTTTGGTCTTTTCCCTTCAGCTTCAATCGTTTCTAATAATATTTTAGGGGTCTAAACTAATTTGGGTCAGTTTTCACAATACTAAATATGCTTAGGATTTTAGAGAGAAGTTTAAGAAGAGAAAAAAAAGGAGAAACAAGGGAAAAGATTCAAGCGCTCAAGGGTTTCTTGCAATGTTCGAGTGGTTTTCACCAAGGATTCGATCCTAACGAGGTATGTAAGTTTTCATAGTGTTGGGTTTGTTCACCTACATGTCAATCATGAGGTTTCACTTTCAAATTCATCCCTGAGATTGATTATATTGAGGTTCTTGATGAAATTCTTGAGGTGTTGTTTTTAGTTCTACAATTATGATGTTTGGTTGAGTTCTTGAGGGGAGAATCTTGTCAACGAGTATTGCTATTGAGGGTTTCTTAGTAAATTTTGATGTAATTAAGTTGGGTAAATGAATGTAAGAGGGTATGGAAGAAACCATTTGATTCTAGGCGAATTAGGGTCAGAAAATGAGAAACAATATTCGTCGGGTTTTCATGGCAGAGGTCTGGTGCGCCGCGCCAGAAGTGCCCCAGGAAGTTACCTTTAAATTTTAGGGGGCCACTCAGTGCGCCAGGGTCACCTGCCCCATCATATTTTCAGTCGTTTGCTCCGTCTAAGTTATTTTCAAGTGTACCTTCACTCCTTTCTGATTCTAACTACTCTAAACTACATCTAAACATCGAGATATACTTCATAACATGAATCATAACCCTTGAATTCATAATTCAAATTCAAGGTAGGGTTATGAGTAAAGTTTTGAGAGTTCTTTTGAGTTATTTTGAAAAGTCTTTTACAATCTTTTAAAACTTGTTTTAAGACTTGAGTACTTGAGTATGAGGATGAGTAGAGTTGAGTTTCATTTTTCAAAATGAATATATTGGAACTAAGTATTCCCAACGAGTAACTGTTTTGGCATTTAAAATAAGATGAAACATCGATTTCCAAATGAGTTCATGAGGAGTTTGAGTACTATCTCTTTTAACAGAAAACTTGAGTAATAATCTCAAAGTTTGAGGATGAGGAAATATTTTTAAACATATGAGCTGAGTTATATTTTAGGAGTAGTATTGAGCACCGATATGGGGACGAGTTCAAATAACTCAAAGTCCTCATAAGCCATGTACCCAACGTGGGTGGGAAAGGTCATACTTTTTAGATGATTCCTTATTTCTTTTTAAGCATAGCTTAGTGGATCCACTTAGTTGAGGATAAGTGTGGTGGCAGAATCGGGACGTGCCAGTATAGGTACGTTCCTTCCCGGTCCGTTACCGATCCATTACCATTCCGGCAGGCTTTGGTGAGGTCCGTTACAAAAGGGAATCGGGAGGGGTAATGTGATGGAAACTGGGTTTTATCGGTTAGTCCCGGTCTGGAAAGTGCCGGATTCGGTTCCTGTCTGAACCAGTCCGGTCCGTTTCGAGTCAAGGAATTTTTATCTTTTAAAATTTTTTGTAATATAGTCGTTGGCAGGCCATTGGGTAACAGGTATTGGGCCCCACCCAACGGCTATTTCACCCACTAACCCCCCAAAACACCCCCCTTACCCCCCCTAACTTTTTCTAATACCCCAAATTTTTAAAATTTACATTTTTATCCTATTTTTTAACTATAAATACCCCCAATCTTTCATTATTTTTACTCACAAATATTCTTCATCTTCTACTCTCTCAACTCTCAAGTCTCTAATCTCTTATTCTCTTTTAAATTACAAATTATATTAGTTTGAAAGATTTGATGGATTACTAGTTTGGTCTTTGGAGCTTCAAAATTCAACTTTCATCTATCAATTTTCGGCTTTCGGTCATACACGTCTTTTTTTTTAAGTAGATGTTTGGTACATTCGTTCCAACTCAAATCTTTTTGCATTTAATTTATGTATTATATATAATTTACTTATTTAGCTATTTATTTGTTTGTGTTTAATTATTTATTTATTTACTGAGTAATTAGTCTCTAGTATCTACTTATTTAGTTATTTATTTGTTTGCATTACCTTTTCGTATTATATATAATTTACTAACTTTTCATATTTTAATATGGATTCCAGTAAAAAAGTGTTGGCAAAGGTAAAACAACAATATATGATTCGGTCACTAATTTATTTACCTCAAATTTCAAGAAAAATAAAAAAAATTGTGAGTTCTTCTAAATCTAAAACTAGAAAAGAAGCACAAGTAAGAATAAATATGGAAGATTTTACGCATGTTGATGAAACTGTTTTTAATATTGATAGTAATATTGGATTAGATACTTATCATGAATCTTTACAAAGAAGGTTTGGTAATTTTGATGAAGAATTAGATGAAAAATTAGATGAAGTAGTAGAACATGATAATGTTAATGATGATATTGATACTTTTGATGATGATGAAACAGAGCCAATTACGGCTACTACTCCCACTACCAATCCCAGTCCCGCTCCCTTTCATTGTCCTGCTCCCATTCCCCCTGTAAATCATAGGCCTAAGGTAGAACGTGCTAAATAATCAGTTATGTGGCAATTTATGACTCAGAGTGAGGATAAAACACAAGTTATTTGTAATAAATGTAAACATTGAATGAATCATAAAACTGTGGGAAAACAGGGTAGGATGGGACATTTGAGTAATCATTTAATGGGATGTTGTAAACATGAATTTTTGCATGCTAAAGCTGTAGCTGAAGCTAAAAAGAATGCCACCACCCTTCCTAGTGCAACTGTAGGAGTAGGGGGCTCTAATATGGTCCAAATACAATTAAATCATTCTAATGTTTCTGGCCCTAGTACACAACGCTCATATAGTAGAGAAAAATATCTTGAAGAATGAGCTAAAATGATTTTTGTTATTGTCTTGCCTTTTAGTTTTGCTGAAAATCCTAGTTTTATTCATTATATTCAAATTCTGTATAATCCACATTTTAAAGGGTTTACAAGAAACACAATTAAAAAGGCTATCTTTGATTATCAAACTCAACATTTTCAATATCTTCGTTGTTTATTTTATTATAATACTTGTTAAATAGATATTATATTTGATATGGGTCGTAGTGTAAATGGTAATGATTATTTCACTATTACTGCACATTGGATCGATGAAAATTAGATTATGCAAAAAAAAAAAATTAGGTTAAAAATGTTGTGAAATGCGTAAAGCCGGTAGTTACATAGCTCAAACTATTGTAGATGTTTTATAAAGCTATGGAATTTGCGATAAAATAATTAGTGTCACCACAGATAATGCTTCTAATAATACATCTGTTGTTGAAATACTAAAACCGACTCTTTGCCCTATGTATATTGATGGTTTTCATATTAGGTGTGTTGCACACATATATAATTTGATTGTTAGAGATGGTATAGCAATGTATAATGATGGTTGCATAAAATGTGAAACTGCATGTCATTTTATTTTTAAATGTCAAGTTAAGTCTAGACGTAGATATTTGAAAATCGTTGTCGTGAATTTAATCGTAGATATTTGAAAATCGTTGTCGTGAATTTAATCTTCCACCTAGAAAAATTCCAAAATCTGTGTGTACTAGATGGAATTCTTTATTTGAAATGATTCCAGACGCTTATGAATATAGGAAACCTTCACAAATGGTTTGGAATGCTCATAATTCAAATGTGAACTATAGACTTGATGAAAATGATTGGAATGACGTAAAAGAACTTATAAAATTCTTAAATGTTTTTTATTTAGCTACAAAACAAATTTCTGGACTTTATTATCCAACTATTTTCTTCGTTTTACCAAATATTTGTGCTATTTCTAGTAAATTTATAAATTCAAAAATAAACCATGATTTAAAGATTCTTTTAAGAAGATGATTCCTATTCCTCAAATTTATTTAACCACTTGTTTGTTAAATCCATATTACAAAGAGGTAGGTACAGCACAAATGGTTGATAAAATATGTTTCAATTTAGATATTCAAGATTTTGAAACACCTAGTTTTCAAGAAGTTAAAGATTGTATAAAAATTAAAGCTAGAAAATTGTATGACTTGTATAATTCTAATAGAAGAAATGTAGTACGTAATGATGAACCGGAAAGTTCTAGGTGTAGATATAATGAAGATGATCTTGATGATATGCTAGATGGTTATCTTTAACTTTCTCATAATAATAAAAATGGTTTTGATGCATATATTAATCAAAATATGGTAACTATTAAGGATTCACAAGGTTTACCTGATCTTCTAGATTGGTAAAGCAATCGTGGCAAGGGATTTTCAAAACTTCAACCGTTGGCTCAAGATGTGTTAGCTATTCAAGCATCTTCAGTATCTTCGAAAGGCACTTTTAGTGCAGCAAGATTTAAAAATGGAGATCATAGATATTTATTAGCAGCAGATTGCTTGGAGATATCGGTACTATTTCGAGATTGGATTAATGGCGAGATAAGGAGTTATGGGCGTCCAGCTTTACCTACCAAATTTGAAAATGATATTGATGAAATGTCACAAGATTTTAGTGATGACGACATTGATGCATTGGAGGAACTAGCCGATCAACCAATTCGAGATCAAGTTACTAGAGAAATGTTAAATGATTTAAGAGAAGATTAGCTTGGTAGCATGAACTATTAGTATGAGTATGAAAATTCGAGGTCTAATTAAAACAGAACCCTTCCTAGAAGGTGGCTGTGTAGATTAGGTCCTCTAATCCTCTACTAATATTTTGTAACTCAAATTGTACTATTTAATTAATATTCATAAAACTATAGGCTATTCGCCTTAATTTTTTTTTTTATTGTTTTCAATTTTAATACAAAGTCTTTTTTAATTATATTTTCAATTTTCAAATGACAAAGTTATAAAATAGAAATTTTTTAACTTCTAAAGTTTGAAATTTAAGCTTTTAACTTTTAAAGTTTGAAATTTAAATTTTAAACCTTAAAGTTTGAATTAAACTTTTATACTTTTAAAGTTGGAAATTTAAACTTTTAAACTTTTAATGTTTGAAATTTAAATTTTTAAAGTTTGAATATAAACTTTTAACCTTTTAAACTTTAAAAGTTTGTATTTTGAACTTTAAAAGTTTAAATTTCAAACTTTAAAAGTATAAAAGTTTAATAATTGATTAATTTTCCGAATTTTAATAATTATTTTTTAAAAAAGAAAATAGTCATTATCCCGATTACCAGTCCGGTCCCGGTCCGGGACGGAATACAACTATATTTCCGAAACTACTAGTTCCGGTCTGGTCCGGTTCCGGTCCCTTTCCGCTAATTAGACCCCGGTTTCGGTCAGTGCTTGTCCGGTAGGTCCGTTATCGGTACCGCTGCCAGACTAAATTGAGGATGTCTTATACTCTGGCAAGATATAGGAAAGTTCTGGCAATGTGTGCAAGACGATGTATCATCACATAGCTCATAGTGATGGTTGTCGGTTAGATAATCTTCCAAATAATATTTATTATTGGATATTTGGAAAATGGTCAAAATTACTCCTGAACTATACGAAATAGACCACTTATACCCTCTATTACATTTTGGGATAAAAAATGCCACTGCCGTTATCCTAAGAGACCACAAATATGCCCAAGAGTTAACACCCCAAATTTTTATTGACATGGCAAGCCACGTGGGACTAATCATTCCACCTAAGCGTTGCCATCTAGGATTCACTACAAAAGAGCTAGACCTTTAAGGGAGACATCATACGCCACAAAAGCCTAGAATATCGTCACTAAAGGTTTTTTAACATTAAATTTTGATTCCTTTGTCTTTTTCTTCATTGTTTCTAAAAACCCAAAAATGATATCGATCAAGGAGGAGTTTGAAGATGCTTTATGTTTTGTTTTTATGTCATATGTAAATGTATAAAATATACGATGATGCATTATGTAGTAGCAGATTTGAATCGAGAAGTAATTTTGATGATTTTCGTAATAATATTGGATGTTTAAATATTGATAGTGCAAGTTATTTATTTTAGAAAAATTAGGTTGGAACCAAGAATTAATCATCATATTTTTTTTCAAAAAAATAAGTTTTACTAGTGAATGGTTGTTGTAGCCTTAGTCGCCACTAAAAATCACTCAAAACCTTTATTGGCAATATTTCAGGATTTTGTGGTAACTTTGTCGCCGCTAAAGGTAAAGTTCTCTTGTAGTGAATTCTAGTTGGCAACGCTTAGGTGGATGAATTAGTCCCATGTTGCTTGCCATATCACTAAAAATGTAGGTAGTTAACTTTTTAGGGTATTGTGGTCTCCTGGGATAACGGCAGGGGTATTTTTTATCCCAAAATCTAATGGATGGTATAAGTGGTCCATTTCACATACTTTAGGGGTATTTTTGACCTTTTTCGTTGTTATTTTAAACACATTTGAGTTATTTTCGACTGTTTAAAATGTTTTATGTAAACAATATCTTTATTGTTGTCTTTATACTGCATTGAGTTGAGTAGGTTGGGGTGAGTAAGTTTTTTTTTTCCAAGTTCAAGATTTTATGTTATGTTCAGTGTTCCCCTTACATGCTCGTACATTCAATGTACTTATGTTATTTGGCCTGCATCATTTCATGATGCAGATACAAGAGATCAGGGTCATCAACAGGCGCTTTGTTGATACCACAACAGTTCGAGTTAGCTTTGGTGAGCCTCCTTGCTTCCAGAGGATTCCATTTACTTTTCAGTTTTGTTAGGATGTCATGGGTCTTGTCCCGGCTTTCATCTTTGTCATTTAGAAGCTTCATAGATAGATAGATAGTAGAAGTTGAGGAGTCTTTTCATTTCTTTGTTAAATGTTTTAAAGACTTGAGTTGCCTATTTCTAGCTATGTGAATATTCTGTTATATTCTGAGTTTATTATTTTGAGAATTTTGAGTTCATCTAGTATTGAGTAAGCCTTCCACTAAGTATTGAGCTAGGCTAAGGGTTCGCTTGGGGCCAGCAATGGTTCTCGAGTACCAGCCACTTCCAAGGTGTAGGCTCGGGGTGTGACACTATTCAGCTGAGGTTTTTCCCTTTTTCTTTGATAGGCGAATTTACTAAATTGTTAATCGAGCTACCACATAATTTTATCAAAAATTGACTGAATCATTTCACTAGAGGTTTTTCCCTTCTTAATAAATGATGACATTCAGAACTTCAAAAGAGTAAATGGGGAACTCGTGCATGAAGGTTATTGATACAATACCCGAACCATGGTATTTTAGACAAGTTATTGCTGCAACACTTCTATCGGAGTCTTGATGTGGTAAATAAAGGATTGGTTGACCATCTCATTCAAGGTGGTATAGTAAGACAACCATTTGTGGTGACATCAAGATTACCTTATGAAATGAAAAAGATTAATCAAGCTTCGCATACTAGTGAAGATCATGTATCTCTTCAACATTTGAGAATGTTCAAAGAGCAAGAAGAGAAAAACATGAAGCGTGATGAAAGTATTGTTAAATGGATGGGTCAACTCGATATGTTGTCAAAACATGTCGTGGGAAGTGTAACAAATTTGTTGAATTCAATTGAGGTGAGTCATGGGTATGCTACTGTAGACAATAAAATTCGTGTTGAGAAAACAATAATCAAGAACGGAAAAAATTATGCAACAATCGTTTTATTATTTCAAGTGCGAGTGTTACAATCTCTATGATTCCTCTGAATTCTCCTTTTCAAATATAATTCAAGGGCTCTTGAGCTTGATCTTGAACTTGGGATTTATCTTGATCTTTATCTTGATCTTGAATTTGAACTTGGACTTGGACTTGGACTTGGACTTGGACTTGATCTTGATCTTGATCTTAAACTTGATCTTGACTTGAACTTTATCATGATCTTGACATTCTAGTTGAATTCAAGGGCTTCGAGCTTGATCTTGAATCCGGTGGTCTTGATCTTGATCGTTCTTGAACTTGATCTTGACTTCTTCAAATCTTGAACTTGAACACTTGAATTCTTTAATTCTTGAATTCTTCAATTCTTGAATTCTGGAATTCTTGAACTTGTAGAGAAATTGCGGCTTTTGATACACGAGCTTTCTTTAGCTTCTTGTTCGAATTCTTGGTTCTCTATTTTGAATTATCAGGACCCCTATTTATAGTTTAAAATAGAGGAGTTGTGTTTAGAAGAGGACTCCCTTCGTCCAATCAGATTTAAGTGACATGGCATATGGGCTTTATGAAACGGGCTTTAATTAAATTCATATTAATTAAATTTGAGATACGTTATATTTCAAAGACTAGGCTTAAAGTATTAATTACATGACAATTATATACCATCTATTTGAAATGCCATAAATTAATATACCACTTTAATATAACTGGACAAGAATAATTGAAGCGGAAAGTATACATAATCTCACGTGGCCACTTGACTATTTTTTACCTTTCTCATCCAATTGGAATTAGGGGAGGTAATCTGTATATGATAGTTGATAACTTTAAAATTGATCTATTTATGGCAAAGCCAGGAATAAACAACCGCCTAGGATAGGAATCATGAATGTTGACGTGGCAGGGGAAGATATTAAATATATATGCATCTTATATTATGATGCAAATTTTAGCCGAAATTATAGTTGTAGTAGGATAAAACCACCGGCTCAAAATCTTATTTCATGACGCTATTTAAGTTCAAATTGTAGTTGAACTAGGAAATGTAGTCCCACTCAATTTCAAATTCATGTCATTTTCTATTGTCCTTGCCAAAAAGGAATTGTAATTGAACTAGGAGAAGGATTTTATTTTCACAACATGACATCTATAAATATACACATTGTTTCCACAATTTTGTCTTCAATTACAGATTGTGAGCTACGAGCCTACGACGAAAGGGGCATAATTCAACGTAATTTTCCTCCCTTTTTTTTATTTTCGTCACTTTTTTTACAGCTTGACTCGTCTATTGTAGAAAATTCATAGCTCATTATAGAAAAATCTAAATCATGAACGGTTTGATTTTTCAGAAACTCGACTTCTCGATATCTAACATATCCAAAATTCAGAATTTAATACATTTCAAATCTTTTTAGATGACTTTTTGAAGTTAGCTCTGGATTCTGCCATGCTGAAAATTTCAGAGTTGTGCGGCTTTACTAAATCTCTTGTGTCTTGATGTAGGAATGATGAAATCACGAGCCGCTTGATTATTTCGAATCTAGACACAAAGGTCTTTTACATATCCGAAATTCAAAATTTAACACCTTTAGAATCGTTCTAGATGATTTTTTGAAGTTAACTTTAAATTCTGTCATGCTGAAAATTTCAGATTTGTGGCTTTACTAAAACTCTTGTGTCTTGATGTAGGAGCGACGAAATCACAAGCCGCTTGATTATTCAGAATCTAGACACAAAGGTGTACAACATATCCGAAATTCAAGATTTAATACCTTCAAAATCTTTCTAGGTGATTTTTTTGGAAGTTAACTTTAAATTCTGTCATACAACTGATATTCTTAAGGCAAAAGAGGATAGATACACATCCCCGCCCTAAAAAAGGTAACTTTATGGTATTCTTAAGGCAAAAGAGGATAGATAGACATTCCTGCCCTAAGAAAGGTAATTTATAGTATTGTTTAAGGCGAAAGCGGATAGATATAAATCCCCTCCGTAAGAAAGGTAATTTATGGTATTCGCGAAAGCGGATAGATACAAATCCCCGCTCTAAGAAAGGTAATTTATGGTATTCTTATGCCGAAAGCGGATAGATATAAATCCCCGCCCTAAGAAAGGTAATTTATGGTATTCTTAAGGGAAATCGGATAGATATAAATCCCTGCCCTAAGAAAGGTAATTTCTGGTATTCTTAAGGCGAAAGCGGATAGATACAAATCCCCGCCCTAAGAAAGGTAATTTATGGTGCCAAGGCTTGAAAACTTCAACTTTCAGACTTGAATAATTTGAAGACTTCAACTTGCAAACTTAAAAAATTTGAAGACCTCAACTTGCAAACTTGAAGAATTTGAAGACCTCAACTTGCAGACTTGAAGAATTCGAAGACTTCAACTTGCAGACTT
>NW_006238972.1:1622222-1626541 GCF_000226075.1 Solanum tuberosum | reverse complement strand
TTAAAGAATTTGAAGACTTCAACTTGTAGACTTAAAGATTTCAACTTGCAGACTTGAAGAATTTGAAGACCACAACTTGCAGACTTGATGAATTTGAAGACCTCAACTTGTAGAGTAGAAGAATTTGAAGACTTCAACTTGCAGACTTCAAGAATTTGAAGACTTCAACTTGTAGACTTAAAGATTTCAACTTGCCGACTTGAAGACTTCAACTTGCAGACTTAAAGAATTTGAAGACTTCAACTTGCAGACTTGAAGAATTTGAAGACCTGAACTTGCAGACTTGCAGGAATTTGAAGATATCAACTTCCAGACTTGAAGGAATTTGAAGACATTAATTTTCACACTTAGAAGCTTTGATGATTTTAGCTTGCATACTTGGAAGATTTGAAGACTTCAACTTGCATACTTGGAAGATTTGAAGACTTCAGCTTGCATACTTGGAGGATTTGAAGACTTCAACTTGTATACTTGAAGGATTTGAAGACTTCAATTTTAAAGAAACTTCAAGCATGTTGTTAACGATACTCGTATTTTTTAAGGGTTTGCCCCCATCTATTGACCAATCAATACTTCGTACAAGTCTAAAGTTTGATGAGACAAAAGATAAAACAAAATACTTATCGCTTTGACTGTCATGTGCCAGATCAAGTGGGAACATGTGGTTTTTTTGACACTAATGCAACTAAACTTAGGATATATTCTAAGCGCCTAGGTACCTTAGTGAAGAGGATCAACTCACAACGTAGTTCTGGGGAGTGAGTGTTTTTTTATTGTTGTACCGTACACAGTTTATACTTTTGCGAGCCGGGAGTGACATGCAGTTTAGGCTCGTACCTTAAGGAGCATCATCTTACTTCAAGGGTAGTACCTCTTTAGGAATTTTGCATTAATAGGACCGATCCTTACACCATCTGCATCACCAAGCTTGTAAGCACCATGTGAATATGCTTCTTGTACGACATATGGTCCATCCCACTTTGAGGTAAATTTTCTCCCAGACTTGTGCGAAGTAATGATGGGTCTTCTTACCGCAAGAACTTGGTCTCCAACTTGGAAGAACCTCAAGCGAACCATCTTATTGAAAGCACAAGATAGACGAGCTTGATAACATTCAAGGTTTTGTTGGGATTCTAGCCTCTTTTCGTCAAGTGCTTCTAACTCAACAAGATGCAGTCGAGCATTTTCTTCTTCAGTGATCCGTTCTTGAATAGAAATGCTTAAGGAAGGTATTTGATGCTCGAGTGGTAGGATTGCTTCAACACCAAAAGCGAGTGAATATGGTGTTACTTGAGTTGGAGTGCGGTACGTCGTCCTATATGCCCACAAAGCTTCTTCCATTCTTTCATGACAATCCCGTTTGGACTTGGAGACAACTTTCTTCAGAAGGTTGCATAGAGTCTTATTGAATGTTTCAGCGAGACCATTGGCAGCAACACATTACATAGAAGATTGACGTTGCTTGAAACCAAAGAGATCACAAATTTTGTTCATTAACTTGTTATCAGATGGCTTGCCATTGCCTGTTATTATGTAGCGAGGGGTGCCAAAGAGATATATGACATTCACTCGGATAATATTTGCAACATTTTATTTCTTCACTTCTTTAAGAATGACAGCTTCAGTCCATTTTGAGAAGTAATCTGTTCCAGGAAAGATGTACAAGTGTCCACCAGAAGATTTTGGTAGTGGTCCCATGACATCTAATCCCCAAGCATCAAATGGCCAAGATGCAATAGTTGGGTGCAATACTTCGGGCGGCTGAAGTATGAAATTCACATGAAATTGACAAGCATCGCACCTCCGAGAATAATCTAAGCAATCCTTCACCATGGTTGGCCAATAATACCCCATCCTCTTTATGTGAAAGTGGAGTTTCGGTCCAGAGTGATGTGATCCACATACTCCCGAGTGTGCTTCTTGCAGAGCTTGGTTGATCACCAACTAAGAGTCATCAAAGACTTGTAAGTTTAATTGTGTCATGTCAATGGCCATCTCAAGTCCAAGTATCAACGCTTAGTATTCAACGACATTATTGGAACAACAATGCTTCAAAGTAAAGGAGAATGGTAGAATCTCTTCTTGTGAAGTGATGAACACTACGCCAGCACCAGCTCCACCACGATGTGCAGCTCCATCAAAGTACATTTTCTAAGGAGGTTGAACTTCAATTAACATTGCATCTTCATCAGGAAGCTCATCAGTTAACTCCCAATCATCCGGTATTTGATGGTCTGCCAAGAAATCTGCCAATGCTTGTCCTTCCAAAGCTTTTTGACGGATGTACATGATCTCAAACTGTTGGAATTGGAGGTACCACCTTCTAGTCGGTCACTAACGACAGGTTTCGACATAATAAACTTGATGGGATTTTCTCTAGAAATAAGACGAACAACATGGGATTGAAAATAATTCTTCATCTTTTGAATTGAGAACACTAGCGCCAAGCACAAATTTTCCATTGGCGAATAGTTCAGCTCATTTGGTCTCATCGTTCTACTCAAGTAGTAAAGAGATTTTTCTTTGCCCACACTATTATCTTGAGTTAACAAGGCTCCTACGGACCTTTCTTGTGCCGCAATGTAGAGTATCAATGGCTTTCTAGGTATAGAGGCTGCCAAAACTGCAGGTTTCGCTAGATACGACTTGATACTTTTAAAGGCATTGCTACATGATTCATCCCAATTAAAAGAAGCACCTTTTTTCATGAGATGACCGAATGGTTGGAATGGTCTTGCTAGATTTGGGATAAACCTCCTCAAGTAGGCTAGCTTTCCTTGGAGACTTTTGAACTCATGAATATTTCGAGGCTCGGGCATCTTCGATATTGCATCAACTTTGGCTCGATCAATTTCAATTCCTCGATGTCTCACAATGAAGCCAAGGAACTTTCTAGAAGTAACTCCGAAGGCACACTTCAATGGATTAATCCTTAGTTGATATCTTCGAAGTAGCTTAAACACCATTCTTAAGTCTCTCAAATGATCACTCCTCTTTCTCGACTCTACTACCAGGTCATCCACATAACATCAAACATTTTTATGGAGCAAATCATCAAATATATTTTGCTTAGCCCTTTGATATGTAGCACCAACATTCTTTAAACCAAAAGGCATCACTTTGTAGCAATAAATACCTTTAGGCGTGTGAAATGCGGTGAGTTCTTCATCCTTTGGTGTCATGCGGATTTGATTATAGCTAGAAGAACTGTCCAGGAATGACATAGCCTCATAATTAGTGGTGGCATCAATCATTAGCTCAGGAATGGGAAGAGGGAACTCATCTTTAGGACATGCATTATTGAGATCCCTGAAGTCAACACAAACTTGAATTTG
Organism: Solanum tuberosum; assembly: GCF_000226075.1. Classification (NCBI taxonomy): domain Eukaryota; kingdom Viridiplantae; phylum Streptophyta; class Magnoliopsida; order Solanales; family Solanaceae; genus Solanum; species Solanum tuberosum. The sequence goes on along the minus strand of NW_006238972.1, from coordinate 1,623,206 downwards.
GCCATTCTTCTTCCTTAGGGGAACAATACTTGAAATCCATGTAGGATATTTAACTCACGAATGAATCCTGCTTCAATGAGTTTGTTAACTTCATTCTCTACCAATGGAACCAAGTCTGGCCTAAAACGTCTTTGGGCTTGCTTAATAGGACGAGGGCCATTTTTGACTGCTAACTGATGGACTACTACTTTAGGATTCAAGCCAGACATTTCTTTATAAATCCAAGCGAAGACATCCCTATATTCTTTGAGTATATTCATATAAGTGATTTCTTCATCAACTTCTAGAAAGGCACTCAAGTAAGTAGGCCTTAGGTCTTCATCATTGCCAAGGTTAACTTCCTTTAAGGAATGTATTGTGGTCTTCACTCCTTCTTCAAGTTCTGATGGAGCATCTATAGCATCCTCCTCTTCTAGAGGATCATTGTCATTGACAAATATATGACAACACCAGACAATATCTTCTAACTCTTGATCAATCTTCATTTGAGGCAAATAATCGTGCTCATTCTGGATTGTAACATGATATGAAGAGCCTACACTTTCTTCATATTCTTTTTGCTCCTTGGTGTAAACCACAGTGTGAGCCTTTGCCTTGAGTTCCTCTTTACACGAAACCACAAGTTCTACTCGTCACCTCATTCTAGAAGGAATCAAACTTTTGAAATACTTTTGGATCATACATGGATCCAGTGTTGTCATTTTTAGATAACTTCTTCGATGCTTGTTTTTTTTCTTCTTCAACGTCATTTTTAGATAACTTCTTCGATGCTTGCTGTTTTTCTTCTTCAATGGACCTAATCTCTGAAGCACAGAGGTTCTTGCAGTTGATTCTCCAAGTCGATCAAAGACGGGAGGTTTTTTATTAGGAGTAGTGGCATCATCTTCAAAAGTTATATGATTATTGTATGCCCTTTTATGGAAATGCAAACTGGTGGTAGTTGGTTATAGCCTAGGCCTTCACGTGCTTGCCTGGTTGTATCTT